>NW_024082935.1:0-41322 GCF_003009895.1 Hyaena hyaena
GAGGGGTAATGGTGGGGGAAAGGGAGAGAGGCAAACCATGAGAGACTCTTGAATGCTGACAAAAACTGAGGACTGATGGATGTGGGGGGGAGGGGGGTGGGGCATGGAGGAGGGCACTTGTGGGGATGTGCACTGGGTGTTATGTGGAAACTAATTTGACAATAAGCTATTTGTAAAAAAATAAATAATAAAGAAAAAAAATAAAGAAAAGGAAGAAAAAAAGTTTTATCTATGCTCTGTTACTGTGAAAGTACACTTTACAGTACATTAAATCTCCATGTGCCTGTTTTCATAACACATGTAAGTTAGCTTGGACAGGCTAGTATGAGATAACATTTAATACTAATGATGGCACATTCTAGTTGATGTGGCTCATGGCCTGTTCTAGTAAACAAAATTATGTAGAACACAGAAATGTTTATGTGTTGTCTGTGTCTTACCTTGCGTTATAGGCACACAGTTGCAGAGCTGTTACAGAGATATTATTAGCCAGCGAAGCAAAAACTGTTTACTACCTGATTTTAAGGAAAAAAAAAAATACTATTGCTTTTATACAACTGAAATATACTTCCCGCTCACAAAAAAGTCTTGGTTTATCATAAGTTTCATTAGGTACCTCTCTTTCATGTGGTCATTTAGGGAACTTGTTTGGTGGTTGGTCTGCTATATATAGCATGTGTTTTCAAGAATGCCTTGCTATTTTTATCCCATTCAGATGAAAGAAAGACCACAGAAGACTGGATGGGAATATTTGATATGTCAGACCCGAACATGCCTAAGATAAATTTCACTCACATTTCTTTGGCTGGAAATCAACCACTAGTCATGTCAGATGCAAGGAAGGATAGAGTTAAGTGACCCAGTTTTGTAACCATGAAAAGAATAATGCTGAAGAAGTAGCATTTGCCACAAGCTCTAAGAATTTCAGTCCTGGAAGAAGTCATTAATTTGATTTTTCCAAAACTGCTGCTGGATACTCTAACAATACTATGAAAATTTACAAAGGAGGGTAGATTATTGCCACAGTAAATAAAAAGCCGTAATTCTCAAGTGGGCTGTCAATCTGGCCCACAAATCATAGTGGTTTTCTCTGATGAATGCTCATACTTTCAAAGTAACAATTATAAACTTCTCTTACTCTGTCCAACCATTTATGTCTCTTCCATTGGTACCATTTCCTCTGTTATAAACAAAACTGCCGGATTTGTAGAAAAATAGAAACCATCAGACACTGTCTCTCAACCTGTGTGTCAGTAACATCAACTTACCTGCAGCTATGTAAGCACCCCTTCTCCTCTTTCTTCCTTTCGTAATATGGGAATTGTCCAATGTCTAACTAAAGGACAAAACTTATAGTAGAGCCAGGCATTTTCAGTTAAGAATGTTACATAATTTGGGGCGCCCGGGTGGAGTAGTTGGTTAAGCGTCCGACTTTCGCTTAGGTCATGATCTCACGGTTCGTGGGTTCGAGCCCCGCGTCGGGCTGTGTGCTGACTGCCAGCTCAGAGCCTGGAGCCTGTTTCAGTCTGTGACCCCCTCTCTCTCTGACCCTCCCCTGCTCACGCTGTCTGTCTCTCTCTCTCCTAGAAATAAATAAAACATTAAAAAAAAAAAAAAGAAGAATGTTATATAATTTATTTTCCTTCAGGCTGATTTTATTCAAAACATTTTTCTCAAATAATTATTCCCCTTTGGAAGGTCTATTTTAACTCTAACAACAATAATTTATCCAGTCATCATCTTATATATATGTATATATTTTTTTCCCATCTTTTCATGCCCTCTAATTGATACCATTCTTCAAAACTGAAATGCCACTGGCTTCTGTGAGGTCAGAGAGAAGGTGATTCATTAACAAAGACTATCTAACTATAGCTGTGGCCATGGTCAGCAGTCTCTTCTCTGAACTCTGTACTCCAGATTCATGTATTCTATTGTGCAAAAATATTCTAAATATCAATCTGCTAATCATATTTTTTCCTTCCACGGTCACAAAGGTCAATGAATACCATGACCACTCATTCAAGCTGCAAAACCCAGAAAATATATCTAAACTTAATAAACCTAAATAGATCTGTCATCTTCAGATTTTTCCTCTGCCGACTGCCTTTGTGACATGTCCATTTTAAACATGTTAACTTCAAAATATACAATATCAAAAACATCTCAAACTCTGTTTAAGTCTCTTCTGTCTAGTCCAAACTACCATTTGCTTCAAACACAATAACCTCACCTCATTATATCCATTAAAAATCCATTTATTTATTTTTTTTCCATTTCTAGTCTCCACAGAATAGGAGGAGAATTAGTATTAGCATGAAAGTATAATTTCCCCTTGCATTAGTTCTTTTCCCAAATATAATTGTTTCCCTGTAAACAAAATGCTCAAGACCAAATTTGAGGAATTCGGGGAAAAGTGTTTAAACCCTAAATAAGCAAGCCACTTCTCATCTTCAAACTCTCCCATGATAGGCTGTCCCAGCCTCAAGCATCTTCTTTTCTACATGGCACCTTGAGCATTCTGTTTTTTCCTTCAGTTGCCAATCATCCTAACCCAAGATGTCCCCTCTTTGAAGAATTAACATTTGTTCAGACCTCAGCTCTAGTAATATTTCAAGGAAAATTAAGATTATATCATCTACCCACCCTTACCAATAGTATAGCTTTTACTTTACTTTTATACCACTTACTAGAATTGACATTGGTTTTAATGTGACCACTTGTCCAACTGAAGTTTGTCTGATTCTTTAGACTGTGAATGCAAGGAAAGCGAGACCTTTAATTTTGCTCTCCAGTTTAATTACAGGACCCAGAATAGTGCTCAGAATTGGGTAGGACATAAATAACTCTCTAATTAAATATGTCACAAGTAATCTGATGAATAAAATCAAAGCAATTCAAATTGTCACATAAATTCATGGTATTATCTTATCCAAACTTAATACAATTTTGACTCCCAACTCTTCCACCAAATACCCAGATATTTTTCACTTGTGTACTATTGACAAGGAAGTAGAATTTTAAAAAGGCAATACAGGGGCACCTAGTTGGTTCAGTCACCTGAGCACCCAACTTTGGCTCAGGTCATGATCTCGTAGTCTGTGTGTTCAAGCCCGGCATTGGGCTCTGTGCTGTTCACCTGGAGCCTGCTTCAGATTCTGTGTGTGTGTGTGTGTGTGTGTGTGTGTGTGTGTGTGTGTGTGTGTGTCTTCCCCTTCACTGCTCATGCTCTGTCTCTTAAAATGTTAAGAAAAAAAAAAGGCACTACATCCCATGGTGACCTGCTTAATTTACCAGAGCAAACTTTGCTCTGTTGAATTAAACCTTTCTAAACTGCCACTATATCATGCCTTTGTATGAGCAAAGTGGTGTCTGCTCTGTTGACATGTTTTTATATGTGATTATATAATATCTTCTATATATAGTTCTCTTTTCTGTAATAAGTACAAATAAATAGCTTTCTATTTTCTATTCAAGGTGTCTTTGTCTGTTTGGGTTGTTATAGCAAGACACCATAGGCTGAATGCCTTATAAACAAATTCCTCACAGTTCAGGAGGCTGGGAATTCCAAGATCAAGGCACTGCCAGATTCTGCAACTGGGGAGCACGTGCTTCTTGGTTCACAGACAGCCACCTACTTACTGTGTCTTCACAAGGCAGAACGATTGAAGAGCCGTCAGATTTCTTTCATAAGGGCACTTCATCTCATTAACATGGACTCTAATCTTAAGTCCTTATCATCTACCTAATCTCCTAATACCATCATATTGGGGATGGGGTGAACACATGAATTTTGAAACCACAAAAGACTATGAATAGCCAAAGTAATTGTGAAAAAGAAAAGCTAGAGGCATCACAATTCTGAACTTCAAGCTGTATTACAAAGCCTTAACCGTCAAGACAGTATGGTACTGACACAAGAAGACACATAGATGAGTTAACAGAATAGAAAACCCAGAATGAACCCATACTATATGGCCAATGAATCTTTGACAAAGCAGGGAAGAATATCCAATGGAAAAAAGGTGGTCTCTTCAACAAGTGCTGTTGGGAAAACTGAATGGTGACATGAAAAATAAAACAGGACCACTTTCTTACACAATACATAAAAATAAATTCAAAATAATGAAAGACTTAAATGTGACACAGGAAACCATCAAAATCCTAGAGGAGAACATAAGCAGCTATGTCCTTGACATCAGCCACAGTAACTTCTTACCAGACATGTCTCCAGAGGCAAGGGGAAAATGAAATAAGAGGACTTCATCAAGATAAAAAGCACAGTGAAGGAAACAATTAAGAAAAGTAAAAGGCAACCTTTGGAATGGGAGAAGATAAAGGCCAATGGTATTTCTGATAAAGGGTTAGTAACCAAAATCTGTAAAAAATTTAGGAAACTCAACACCCGAAATATAAATAATCTAGTCATCTAGGCAGATGTCATCAATAGACATTTTTCCCCTTAAAGAAGACATCCAGATAGTTAACACACAGATGAAAAGATGCTCAACATCACTCATCATCAGGGAAATACAAATAGAAACTATAATGAGATACCGCCTTACATCTATCAGAATTGCTAAAATCAACAACACAAGAAACAACAGGTGTTAGTAAGGATGTGGAGGAAAAGAGAACTCTCTTGCACTGCTGGTGGGAAAACAAACTGGTGCAGCCACTGGAAACAGTATAGAGGTTCCTCAAAAGTTAAAAATAGAACTAGAACTCTACTACCATCCAGCAACTGCACTTCTAGGTATTTACCCAAAGAATACAAACTATTGATCAAAGGAATATATGCACCCAATGTTTATAGCGGCACTATCAACAATAGCCAAAATGAGGAAGAGCTCAAATGTCCACTGATTAATACACACACACACACACACACACACACACACACACACACACAGAAATATTACTCAGGTGTCAAAAGAATAAAATCTTGCCATCTGCAACAATATGGGTGGAGCTAGAGTGTACTGTGAATGAAATAAGTCCATCAGAGAAAGACAAATGCCATATGATTTCACTCACATATGGAATTTAAGAAATGAAATATGCACATGGTGGCGGGAAGAAAGAGGCAAATCATAAGAAAGACTATTAACTAAAGAGGACAAAATGAGGGTTGCTGG
Source organism: Hyaena hyaena (assembly GCF_003009895.1). Taxonomy (NCBI): domain Eukaryota; kingdom Metazoa; phylum Chordata; class Mammalia; order Carnivora; family Hyaenidae; genus Hyaena; species Hyaena hyaena. Next base: position 5,139 of record NW_024082935.1, read on the forward strand.
AGGGAAGGAGACTAGGGGATGGATTTAAGTGGGTGATGGATATTAAGAAGGGCACTTGTGATGAGCAATGGGTGCTGTAAGTGATGATTCAGTCTATGCCTGAAACTCATACTACACTAGATGTTAACAATTTTAAAAATTGCATAAAAATTAAATTAAAAATGAAAAAAACAAGCATTCTTTATATTTCAATTTTATTTTCTCCAAGTTGAATGGAAGTCTGCCTTTATAATACATTGCTCACTGGAGAAAGGAAAAGCAACACCATGCTGAATAAAATATTTTGCTCTGGAAAAAGTATGAATTTTGGAGCTAAACATTCAATCTGCAGCAAAAGTTGTATTTTTCTAGTAATATTTATGTAGCATCAAGTTTAAGGTAATAATGTAAATATCGAACTAAAATTTTAATTAATTTCAGGGTCATAAGTACATGTAACAACACAGATATCACAAGTACAGTTGACACTTTCCCTCCTTAGCAACATTTTACAAAACCATAATGCCACAATGAAGACATAATAGTGATAAAAACTACTGCTCTCGTATTCTGATATACTGTTTACCATTCATTCATTTGTATACATGTCTTATAAAATTATATAAATTATAGGTTTATAAAATTTTATCAAATTTACAGTTCCATTTTTCCATTACTACAGCCAGAATAAAGAATAGTTCAGGGGAAGGGCTGGTCATTGAGTTCAGTCACCAGTTGTCATTGACTTAATTAATCATGTTTACATTATGAAGCCTCCATAAAATCCCCAAAAGATCAGGATTGGCGGGCTTCTGTGTTGGTGAACACATGGAGACTTGGGGAAGTTGTGTGCTTGGAGAAAGCATGAAACCTCTGAGCCAGTTTGCCCTACCCTGACCTATGCATCTCTTTCTTCTGGCTGTTGACTTGTGTTACAAGCATGCCTTATGCTACATGACCCTACCGATATAAACACCTCAGGGCTACCTCAAGAAACAAGACCAGTTACTAACCCTACCTTTCTGGTCCATATTCCTTAGTTTGGAGTCCCCTGAAAGTATTTTTCTAACAAGTATAATGTAGTGGAATACACACACACACATACACACAGACACACAAAACTTCTGTATTTGTCATCTGTGTTAGGAAGAATAAAATGAAATGTCCATAACTTGTCTGTGTACTTGTGTTTTTTTCGTAGCATAATTTACCCTGGCTTTTTCAGAGAGAAAAATACTGATACTTCTCACCATAAATGTATTTTCAACCTTCCCATCTCTAAAATTCACTTGCATTCCCGACCTACATATAATATAAAAGCCAGCTTTTCTTGTATTGAATTCCCCCATCCCCTTCAGTCTGTGGTCATGTTTTGCAATGCCCATGGATGGAAATTTTACATTAGCTATTAATAGTTTTCTTAGGACTCTTAATTTATAAGATATTTTCACTTAGTATTTGGTAAGAACATTATAAAATATAAATAGTTCAGTGAAAATGGCAAAAGGCCAAAAATGAAAATATTTAAACAAATGGGCCTATGTGTGAAAAACAACCACAATCAATGACTTGAATAACGAATGTAAGAACAAATCAAACAATAAACAAAATTTTAAAGATGACTACCACAAATCATGAAGTTAACGTAGTTGCTTTGCTTTAAATAAATCCACAGGTCAAGCTGAATCTCATATTGTTTTGAATGTATTGGTTTATATGAAGTAATATAGCATGCGTGTTGGGATGGGAACACAGGAACTTAGCTTAGAATAAAAACGGCAATTTCAGAAGATAGGCTTACTCAACATGAAGTATCACATAAATATTTTTCTATTTCACTGGTATATACAATCTAAAGCTATTCATTTAAATTATGAGAAATAAAGCTGCATTTCATCGAAGTCCTATGCAAAAGCTAACTTTGGCAATGTAAGTAAAAAAAGAAAAGAGACAACAAAAAAGGAAATATCAGTGACATAAAATTTGGCGTATGAAAAATTAAAAATATAGTATCCTCAGAAACAGAGGTGCTTTTTACCTTTTTGATTTGTTACTTTTATCATACCTTTATTATATGAAAAATAAAGCAACATGGAATGTAACATTTCACTTTTGAGTATATTTAATATTTAATGTACTAAGGTATGCTGTTTTATATTTTTACTGTCTGATTTAAAAAATGGATCCAGTCCTCATAACTTATTACATTTTTCATAAACAAGGTGATTATCTCTAGCTGTACAAGGACAAACCACATTTAAAACCTTGAACTTTGTGAGTATAGTTAACAAGACAAATTTCTTACTCTGAAACTTCAAGACTTCCTACAGACAGTTTCTCTGCAATATCTCATGTGAAAGATAAGGGGGCTACAGAAACTAGAAATTTCAAAATATAAGAGTATAGTATATTATCTTTAATACACTTCCACACCTAATTTTATGTATCTAAGATAGTCTTAAATAATATTGTAATTAGTACTAGAATATGTAAATATCCAAACAGTCCCTTAAGGAACTACAATTCCAAAATTTTGTTACACTACCCCATTCTTCCAACATCTCTAGCAAGCTAATAAACTTACTATTCTTGTAATTCCTCTCCATTCTCTCTCCTCTGAACCTCATTTAGAACTCTAAAACTTAGCCAGTATTGCTTCTAAGTGTCTTACCAATGTTTGAGACACAATTCAAACTCATTACATCAAATTTGCTTTTCTTAGCTTCAATCTCCTTCTCATCTCTCTAAAAAATTAGGCTTGCAAATTTTGGACAGTTCTTACCATTATTTATCGGATATCAAAGTCTCCAACTATGCTTTGATCTCCTAAATAGCAACAATGTGAGAACCATCTTGGTATCCTTACAGTACCTACCAACCATAGTACTTTCTCCATACTGCATGATCCTCTTCCACTGAGTCAACTGAACTGCAAAATATTCAATGGAAAAATTCTTCTAAACAGGCCTAAAGTGTCAACATTTCATTTGTACAATCTCAGGTTTCTTCGCTTAAGAAAAGGGTCCTTTTGAAAAAAACTGAGTTTCTTATTGTTATAATGTGTCAAAATGTTAAATATTCTTTTTGGCTGAACACTACAACTACCTCAAGAAAGAAAAAAAAAATTGTTAAAGGCAATTGAGAAACTAAATTTTTGTTTTTGCTTTGGTGACCAAAATTATCTTCCTAGAATATCTAACTTAGGTTTCTTGGGTTACAACTTTCTATTGTAGGGGCTCTTGGGTGGCTCAGTTGATTAAGCATCCAATTTCAGCTCAGGTCATGAGCTCATGGTTCGTGAGTTCCAGCCCCACATCAGGCTCTGTGTTGACAGCCTTCTCCCTTCTCCTTCCCCGCTCCCTCTCTGACTGTCTCTCAAAAATAAACATTTAGGGGAAAAAAACATTCTGGGACACCTGGGGGGCTCAGTCAGTTAATCTACCAACTTTGGCACAGGTCTTGATCTCACAACTCATGAGTTCGAGGCCCGCATCAGGCTCTGTGCTGACAGCTCAAAGCCTAGAGCCTGCTTCAGATTCTGTGTCTCCCTCTCTCTCCGTCCCTCCCCTGCTCACACTCTCTCTACTTCAAAAATAAACAAATATTAGAAAAATTGAAACATTCTATCGTAGATATTCATATTTTTGGTGTGAATTTTATATGGGTGAAGCAGAAGTAATATTTCCTGATTATTTTGGCATGCCCACCTCTAACTCAAAGAGTACATTTTCTGTTTTCTTATATATTATTTGGGTGTGAGAAATTAATTTTAAATGTCCAAGAGGTTTTTTTTTTATTTTAATCTAGCTATAGGCTAAACTCTAATTAGATATATATCATAAAATGCCTTAATGATACAAGATTAAGATATCTCCACATGGTATCATTATACTCATATGTAGCATTCTTGTTGACCTAAATTGTTTGAATTCACAAGCCAGGGAGCTGATGTGTCTGCAGGCTCTGGGTCATTTGAGAATTCCAGCTGTGTTAGCTGTGTACTTGACAATAAGTCCGGCCATCACCCAGGGCTTTTCCTAAAATCTGTGCTGACATGAATTTAGAGGCCCACTGATAAATGATAAGAACACTTGATAAAAATAGCAACAGTTAGCTTAGTCCTGATTTTTTTTGTCATTATTCTTACAAATTTTGTGACAGAGACAATAACCTCTATTTCTCAGTGAATAGATATAATGATATCTTTAAAAAGCTCCAAGTTTTCTTTATTACAAAGACTATTATGTAATGTATTTTGTGTGTGTGAGCTCCTGAGGATGTATTAGACAGCAAGAAATACAAGACTGGATAATCTCCCTTGCTAATGAAACAGATGACAGTCTAGCCCTCTGTGAAGGAGAATGTATCACTCACTAAACACAAGCCAGACAGTGATTACATGAAATAGAGACATTAAAGGAATATCAGAAGAAACCACCATGTCCAACTGATCCACGAAAACATGGTATAATTTTCTAGGTCCAAAACAACACTAGTATACAGTTTGCACAATTTTGGATGCATTCATTTTTATATTTCAAACAAAGAAAAGAGTGTGAACAAATTCCTACATTTCCCTGCAAACATTTACAAAGGAAAAGACTTCAGTTATGGGGGCTTATTTACACATAAGGTAAGGTATGTTTTACTGGCATTCCAATATGTAAGCAAGTGCTACCAACTATGACATGTAAAAACTTGACCTGCTTATCATATGATAATATAGTACTGGCACACATCAAGTAGTCAATAACATGTGTTGTTGGATAAAGCTTGATATCACAAAAGGATATTAAGTATCAGAGGAATAATTAAAAACACTTTTGGGGCTCTTGGGTGACTCAGCTGGTTAAGCTTCTGACTTTGGCTTAAATCAAGATCTCTCATGAGTTTGACCCCCACACATCTGGCTCTGCACAGACAGCGCAGAGCCTGCTTCAGATTCTGTCTCCCACTCCCTCTGTCCCTCCCCTGCATCTTCCCTCCATCCATCTCTTTCTCTCAAAAATTAACCACCATTTAAAAAAATCACTTTAATCATTGGAAATGATTGGTATGTTTTACAATGTGTATTTATTTCTTCCCTAATATTGGGCAAATTCTATGTGTCACAATCAGATGAAGACTGAGAACATTCCAGTGAAAGGAAAGAATGACAGAAAAATAATTCTTCCAATGACGTGTGCCTTCAGATAATGGTTTTAATCATTTTCAAATAGAAAACAAATGTTTCTGAATTTAAACAAAAGGAATTTAATTATTTACACTAATTTTTTTATAAAAATTTCAATTTCTGAGTGTTAGAAATCCTGAATTATAGGTCTCGTAAGTCATAGCAAGAAGCTTCTAAATGAAAAAGCCACAATGTTGCCACTGTTCACTTGGTTACTGATACCTCCCTGCAATATGATTCAGATGCATGTATGTATATGTTATGGGCATAGCAAAACATGTAAAATATATTTCATAAAGAGGCTTTTAATTTAAGACTACATTGCTGATATATCTGAAATAAACTTATGTGATGTTGTGGTTAAAAAAAAGTACATCATCTAACTTTCCATTAATATCCATTCATGTAACATGAGTAAACTTTCAAAATTGTAGATTTTTTTGATAAAATTCCCAATGCTTTGCTTATCACACTAGTTTGTCATTCTATATGCAAATTTTATATACCATTTTCAGAACCTAAAAGTCAAACTGATTCATTTTCTAAATATGACATTTGCAAGATACTTGGAGATGAAGAATACAGTTTATATTCTTGAGGTATCAGCAATCAAGGTCCTTTTGAGTAATGCTGAAAAGGGATGCTTAAACTGATGAATCACTCCAATAAAGTTTGCTCATCAATCATCATGTAGGCTAAAATAAAGACAATCTAAATTTTAAGAAATTATTACTAGCACTTTATATTTATGAGAAAATCTTAGGTGGGTGGATAGTTTTAAAGGTTGGATTATTTAAAAAAAAAATCACCAGGATTTTTTTTTTTTTGGTACAACAAAATTGTATCACTTTCTTTTATTCTAACTCTCTCCACTTCTAGATGTTTGAGACCTAATATATTGCTACAGTTGCTTTTTACCAGCAGAAAATCTGTGTAAGTCTCAATGATAAAACATTTGGATTGACTTTTTCAGGCACTAAGGTCACAGAGAGATACTGAAATAAAAAACAGTGATAGGAATGATCCAAATACATTAATCAAAATTCGAATGGTACATTCTCAATTCTCTCATCTGAATATATGGGTCTTTATTTTAGGTAGAATAGACATTTATGACCTTAATTTTATAGATTGAGATTAAATAATATTAAATCATTTAATCTAAATGTGTGCCTTTATAAACATATCAAAACATTAACCCAGATGGACAATGGGCACATGATAAGATGCTTAACATCACTCATCATCAGGGAAATGCAAATCAAAACACAAAGAGTTATCACCTCACACCAGATTGGCTAGTATCAAAAAGACAACAAAAAACAACTGCTGGTGAGCAGGTGAAGAAAAATAATCCTTGTACACTGTGAATGGGAATAAAAACTGGAGGAAATTCTCTGGAAAACAATAAGGAGGTTCCTCAAATTAAAAAATAAAAATACTATATGATTCAATAATTTCACTTCTAGATATGTATCCAAAAAAAAAGCCCTAATTCAAAAAATATATATGCATCACTTTGTTCATTGTAGTATTTATAATAACCAAGACATGGAAGGCAACTCACGTGTCCATAAATAGATGAATAAATAAGATATTAGAAGAATATTGGTCATAAACAGGAAAAATCTTGTCATTTGCAACAACAGACAGGCCTAGTGGGTATCACGCTAAGTAAAGCAAGTCAAAAAGACAAACTCTATATGATTTCCCTTAAATGAATGTTTTTAAGTGAGTTAGGGTCTGTTCACTACTGGGAACATATATCATCTGATGTTGTATATAATTGTGCCTTTCTAGTTCTAAAACGATGCATATATCAAAATCAGAAAAAATACATTTCTTAAAGTTACTTTGGCCTTTAGGGAAATTAAATTATATAAATTAACTTGAAAATTATAAATGTTTAAAATGCTCAGCAATATATATGACAAATGAAAAAAAAATACCGAGGTAGTATGAAATCAGTAAGAGACGTTTTCAAAAAGTAAATTCTTGACAAATTTCCCTCATACTCTGAAACTTTGGTATGTGTAAAAATTTGAAATCTTTCTTCAAAATAGAGCTGTTGTAGAGGGAAGGTAGACTTAAAAGTTTAAGATTCAGCTCTTTATAGAAAAATAGGAAATGATAGTTTGTTCTAGTTTTGAGAAGTATGCTGATGCAATTTTGATTGGAATTGTATTGAATGTGTTGATTGCTTTGGGTAGTAATGACATCTTAACTAAATTTATTCTTCCTATCCATGAGCATGGAATGTTTTTCCATTTCTTTGTGTCTTCTTCAATTTCCTTCATAAGTTTTCTATAGTTTTTCATACAGATCTCTTGTATCCTTTGTTAGGTTTATTCCGAGGTATTTTATGTTTTTTTGTGCAATTGTGAATGGGATCAGTTTCTTGATTTCTCTTTCTGTTGCTTCATTATTGGTGTATAAAAATGCAACCGATTTCTGTACATTGATTTGTGCCCTACAACTTGGCTGAATTCTTGGATCAGTTCTAGTAGGCTTCTGGTAGAGTCTGTTGGGTTTTCTATGTCGAGTATCATGTCATCTGAGAAGAGTGAAAGTTTGACTTCCTCTTTGCCAATTCTGATACCTTTGATTTCATTTTGTTGTCTGATGGCTGATGCTAGGACTTCCAGCACTATGTTAAACAGCAGTGGTGAGAGTGGACATCCCTGTCGTGTTCCTGATCTCAGGGTGAAAGCTCTCAGTTTTTCCCTGTTGAGGGTGGAACCAAAAAGACCCCGAATAGCCAAAGTAATGCTGAAAAATAAAACCAAAACGGGAGGTATCACCATCCCAGACTTTAGCCTCTACTACAAAGCTGTCATCATCAAGACAGTATGGTATTGGCACAAAAACAGACACATAGACCAATGGAACAGAATCGAGAACTCAGAAGTAGACCCAAAAGTATACAGCCAACTCATCTTTGACAAAGCAGGAAAGAATACCCAATGGAAAAAAGACAGCCTTTTTAACAGATGGTGTTGGGAGAATTGGACAGCAACATGCAGAAGAATGAAACTAGATCAATTTCTCACACCATGCACAAAAATAAACTCAAAATGTCTAAGGGACCTGAATGTGAGACAGGAAACTATCAACACCCTAGAGGAGAAAGCAGGAAACAAACTCCTTGACCTCCACCGCAGCAACTTCTTACTTGACACATCCCCAAAAGCAAGGGAATCAAGAGCAAAAATAAACGACTGAAACCTCATCAAGATTAAAAGCTTCTGCACAGCCAAGGAAACAACCCACAAAACTAATAGGCAACCAATGGAATGGGAAAAGATAGTTGCAAATGACATATCACATAAAGGGTTAATATCCAAATTCTATAAGGAACTCCCCAAACTCCACGCCCGAAAAACAAACAACCCAGTGAAGAAATGGGCAGAAGATATGAACAGACACTTCTCCAAAGAGGACATCCAGATGGCCAACAGACACATGAAACGGTGCTCAGCATCCCTCCTCATCAGGGAAATACAAATCAAAACCACACTGAGATACCACCTCAAGCCAGTCAGAGTGGCTAAAATGAGCAAATCAGAGAACTCTAGATGCTGGCGAGGATGTGGAGAAACGGGCACCCTCCTACACTGTTGGTGGGAATGTAAACTGGTGCAGCCCCTCTGGAAAACAGTGTGGAGGTTCCTCAGGAAACTAACAATAGAACTCCCCTAGGACCCAGCAATAGCACTGCTAGGAATTTACCCAGGGGATACAGAAATGCTGATTCATAGGAGCACATGAACCCCAATGTTCACAGCAGCACTCTCCACAATAGCTAAAACATGGAAAGAGCCTAAGTGTCTATCAACGGACAAATGGATCTAGAAGATGTGGTTTATCTATACTATGGAATACCATATGGCAATGAGAAAGAATGAAATCTGGCCATGTGTAGCAACATGGATGGACCTTGAGGGTGTTATGCTGAGTGAAATAAGTCAGGCAGAGAAGGACATATATCATATGTTTGCACATATAGGAGGATTAGGAGAAACTTAACTGAAGACCTTGGGGGAGAAGAAGGGGGGGAAATAGTGGGGGAAAGGGAGAGAGGCAAACCATGAGAGACTCTTAAATGCTGAGAAACAAACTGAGGACTGATGGATGTGGGGGGGAGGGGGGAGATGGGCATGGAGGAGGGCACTTGTGGGGATGAGCACTGGGTGTTATATGGAAACCAATTTGACAATAAACAATTTGTAAAAATTTTTTAAAAATTAAAACGTAAAAAAACAAACAAAAAAAAAAACTGCATGCCCTGCTTATGCAGCCAAGATCCCAGATGTAGTGGCAGAAAATCTCATCTTGCAAGCAGACCAGTGCATCTTGCTAAAACTGCCCATTCAGGGACCAAACCTACCACTATTGGCTATTTACAATAGCCAAATTATGGAAGTAGCCCAAATGTCCATAAATAGATGAATGGATAAAGAAAATGTGATAATAATATTCAGCCATAAAGAAAGAAATCTTGTCATCTGCAACAACATGGGTTGATCTAGAGAGTATAATGCTAAGAGAAACAAGCCAATCAGAGGAAGACTAATATCATATGATTTCACTCGTAAGTGGAATAAGAAACAATACAGAGAACAAAGAATAAAAAAAAAAAGAGACAAGTTAAAAGACAGACTCTTAACTATAGAGAACAGAGTTACCAGAGGGGAAGGGGGTGGGAGGATGGATGAAATAGGTGAAGGGGATTAAGAGTACGTTTAGCTTGATGAGCAGTTTGTAATATATGAAACTGCTGAGTAACTATATTGTACACCTGAAGCTAATATAGCATTGTTACGTTAACTACACTGGGATTAAAATAAAATAATATTTAAATGAAAAAAAGGAAAAATAGGAAATAAGTAGGTCAAAGGGATTTTAATGGCAGAACGTAACATATCACAATCATTGTGCGAAGAACAAAATGGATAAGAAACCTTAACACCACAGGATTCCTAGACCACTACCTATGTCAAACTTATTAAGTGATTCTGCTAATGTGTTATACATTAACACAGTAACAGCTTACTGTGGCCAAAAAGGTGAGGAAATATTCATTTCTCCCCAGGAAATCTCCAAGTAGCAAATTTACCTATAAAGATATCCAGGCAAATAATGTAATAGTTAATACATGTAAAATTAACTATGACGGTACAATAATCTTAATTACTTAATAGCAAATAATGGAAAATAGAATATCTAGTTCCAGAAACATAATATATTTACTATTTATCTCTTCCTTCAAAATGCATCGAATTCATTTGTCTTCAGTACCATAGCAAAGGCCCTTTCTACCTCAGCTTAATTACATCTGAGAAGCCCTAACACTCAAATATTTAAGTGACACTAAACACTGGGGCTCCAATTCGCACTCCAAAATTTTTCTACTCTGATGATGCTGTGTCTCATGGCATATATCTTCTAAAAGTTTTCACTTTTGTGTGGCATAAACTTTAATGCTTTGTTTTTCTGCTGAAAAATAAACTTGTCTACTAAATTAGTTTTCTCCCTCCCTTTGGTAAATTTATGTACACCCTCCTTTAAACAAAAAAAAAAAAACAAAAAGAATAGGGGTGCCTGGGTGGCTCAGTCCATTGAGCGACCGACTTCGGCTCAGGTCATGATCTCACGGTTGGTGGGTTCGAGCCCCACGTCGGGCTCTGTGCTGACAGCTTAGAGCCAGGAGCCTGTTTCGGATTCTGTGTCTCCCTCTCTCTCTGCCCCTCCCCTGCTCATGCTGTCTCTCTCTCAGAAATAAATAAATAAAAACATTAAAAAATTAAAATAAAAGATACTATGTTCCTATATCTGCCTCGGCTGACTTTTTCTCCAACCTCTAAACTGTCATTGGTTATAAAATCTACCTAAACCATATTTGGAGAAGCGCATACATTATTTGTTATTTTATTAATTATAGTAACTAAAATACAAAAAGATATCTGCCCAAATCTTACAGGATGGCATACAATAGTAAGATCACCTCTAGATCCTACAATGCCAATACGACAAATTTATCTGTTTTTACCCGTAATTTTTTGTATACTCAAGCTGCATTTTATGGGTTTTTCCTCTTAAAATGAAACAAACATTTTTGAGATAAATGGGTAAACTAATCATCACACTCCTGAATGACTATGTGTGTTTGCATATGACTAATCCTTTGTATTATTTGCTTTGCAGCTACATTTTCTGTCAGTACACACAGGCTTTACTAGAAGAACAACCCTCAAATGAAGCACATCCAGAAGCACATTGGACCATATAATGCCATTACATCATTTAAAATTAGTTCTGCTGGGGTGCCTGGGTGGCTCAGTTGGTTGGGTGTACAACTTTGGCTCAGGTCATCATCTCAGTTTGAGTTTGAGCCCCATGTCCGACTCTGTGCTGACAGCTCAGAACCTGGAGCCTGCTTAGGATTCTGTGTCTCCTTCTCTCTCTCTGCCCCTCCCCCATTTGCACTCTGCCTCTCAGTCTTAAAAATAAACATTTAATAAATAAAATTAGCTCTACATTTTCAAAATCTATTATGGTTGGTCTTTGCAACTATGGGAGAATATGAATAAAGTTATACAAAAGTAGTTTTGAACATCACTGATGTTAAACCATTTCTAATCTATAGGTTAATGTCAAATGTATACACTTGTAAAGACCTGGTCAGGAACATATGATTGGTAGCACCGGTGCTCTGAAGTGATAGTGATGGACTCAAGCCTGTGTCAGCAGAGTCGCAGCTTTTGGTATGTATTTTCAGTCAAACCTTAGTAACAGTTACATTTAGAAGAACAATTGAAACACTTGCACAAGGTAGTTTGCATCTTTCGTTTTTCAAAGGGTGAAGATTTTTACAAAATTGTCATGAATAAAATAAATGCACTAAGTCAATGCTTTGAAAGGATTAGATTAGGTCTCCCAAGCCACTAAGGCCTCCAAACCACCTGCGGGACATCTTTGCAATGGCCTGTATGTAGTCTATCCTTCCTTACCCATGCAGACAAAAAATACTGCCATAACTTTCATGTTAAAATGTCATCAGGTTAAATATTACCTTTACTGTTTCTCATCCGACTCTCTCAATATTCCTCTTTCCTCTTTCTCTGAGGACACAACATTTTCTGCTGTCTTGAAAGTAACAGAAGTTTCCCTGTATGCCATCCATCCAGAGTGCTCTTTAGTTAGCACTTCAACTTCAAAATAGGAACATTATTTGAAATTTAAAACCCAGCAAGCTACAATGATTAACATAAAAATATGACTCATCTTATTCTTGAGGTAATAGCTTCTGAGAGTTATTTACACTGTTAATTCAAAAGAACAAGTTTTATCTGGATCAGAGTGAAGAGATCAAGTTGTATGTAAGAAACCACCTACTACATAGGTCTGTAATTTCTCTGCTTATGGGGAAATTGTTCTCTGCCTGTAGAGTTAGACAAAAAATACCATAAAGGTCTAACTTTGTTCTATTTGCTTTTAGTCTAATATAGTTTATATCTAGAAGGCTTTTAATGCTTCTATCTTTATTACCATGGATTGAGGAATGTGGATATTACCCCTGAGGAAATGGAAGAAAGGAAATGTTCAAGAGCAAATAATCAGTGTGATACAAATGATTTCACTATATTAGTAAAGTTTCATTTGTTGGAGAATTACATAGATGGCTTATAAATACATTGTTACTTATATATTTATATATTTATAAAAATTGAGAAAGTCAGTCTTATTCCAGACATCATTAGTTCTAATATCCAGGTATTTATGAATCTTTAATAAGATCCTCAATGCTTCTCACAAAACCAAAATTTTAGGTTCACCAATTTAAATACAGCATTTCTTGGTCTCTGTTTAATTTCATTAGGGAAATGCAATAATTTGTCAAAATTATTATTAGCTAATACAGCAATCTCCCTTTATCTGCAGTTATGTATCCAATGTTTCATTTACTGTCAATCATGGTCCTTAAGCAGACGATCCTCCTGACAAATCGTCAGAAGGTCAACAGTAACCTATCACTATGACAGAGTGCCTATGTCACTTCACCTCAACACATAGGCATTTATTTTTATTTGAGAGAGAGAGAAAGAGAGAGGCAGAGGACACAGAAGGGGCAGAGAGAGAGGAAGAGATAAAAAAAAGGAGAGAAAGAGTCCCAGGCTGGCACTGTGCTAGCAGCCCAGAGCTGATGCTCTGGTGCAAGGGCTAGAACTCACAAACCATGAGATAATGACCTGAACTGAAGTCAGACACTTAACTGACAGAACCATCCAGGCCCCTCTCAAAAATGCCTCTTAATAAGAATTTTATCCTCTCACATCACTACAAGAAGGGGAAGTACAGTGCAGTAAGATTTGAGGCCATAGTCACATAACTTTTATTACAGTATATTGTTGTAAATTGTCCTATTTTATTATTGCTAAACTCTTACTGTGCTTAATCTAGAAATTAAACTTTGTCATACAGGTATGCCTGCACAGGAAAAAAGGAAATACATATGGTACTTGATACTACCCCTGGTTTTAAGCACCCACTAAGGATCTTGGAATCCATTCGCTGCAGGTATGAGGAGACTACCTTGCAATTAAAATTTTGACTACAATGTGGTATTTGGTGTTTGACTAATTTTAGAAACTTTCTCTCCCTGGTGCACTAGATCACATATAAATTGTAATAGCTGCCACTGAGTTGATGTTTCCACTCACTTCTTGACTATGTCTGAGTTTTTTCTAAAATATTCCAAGTCAGATATTAATGGAGGAAAATATGAATTTCTATAGTTATATATGCATATGGATGCAGCCATATATGTTATTCATTCTTTAAAGAGCTTTTGATTTACAATTACTATAAATAATCAAAGAAGTATGTCATTTTAAGTGATGAAAGAAGGACACTATTTTCCTGGGAAGTGGCAGTCTAAATGATAGCATATTATGATAGCATTATATAGACTGCCTAAGATTTGAAAAGCCAATCATTTGTGCATGCATCTCATAGGTTACATTTCAAGGAAGCTAATTCTAGGACAGGTAGAGAGCTTAAAAATATTAACTAAAGAAATAATTGAATGTTCTTGAAGCCACTTCATACTTACATATTTGTAACCACCAACACAGTACCACTTGATAGCATAATGAAATTAAAATGAAATGGAAAACAAAACATTTTCTATAAAATCAAAGTCAGAGTCATATAAATTGGAGGTGAACTATGCAGTATACACCTAAATCATTTTCTGTATCTTCCTATCTTCTTGTAGTGACTGTTTTCATTTAAGAATGATAAATTTAGCCTATTATATTTGTACTATCCAGACCAATACCCTTTTAATGAATAGTAAGCACACAACTGTAACTAGAAAATATATTATTTATGATATATGTTCTTGACAGTGATAAAAGAGAGGGAGCAGGTGCATAATCAAGGCAGTTTAAATATTGCCAATACAAAGTAAAAAATAATGCAATGTAGTCTAAAGTGACATTAGTTATTATGTCTATGTAAATATATAATTAAAAATAATATATGGCTTCATTAAGTGTCCCAGATTTCTATGTGGTATATTTCTCCTAATTATATGTTAGGAGAATGTGGGAAAAAATGAATCTGGAATTACTGAAGCAAATGTGGCTCCTGAACATACATCTTAACTAATGGGATAATTTATACATTGTACTTTTTCCTTTTCCATTCTCATAGTAGGGTGAGAATTCCTCCAAATAATGAAGCTTCTTCAACAACAAAAAAATTCTGTACCATCACTGAAATAGTCAATCTGACAACTGTATGATGATATGTGTTTTTCTTTATCCTTTTTGAAACTGGATGATTATTTTCAATGTTTCCATTTTTTTCCTCAAATTGATAGTTATGTAAAATTCTATTCTCGAAGTCATCTTGCCATTTTTCTTTTATACTATAAAATGCAAGAGAATTCTCAAGATCTTTAGTATCATGATTTGAAATAATAGTAAATGATGGAGGAATGTGATAAAACAAAATTTAAAACTAAAATTATAAGAATACACACATATTTTTATACACAAAACATATTTTGACACATTCTCAGAAACTGTCTATCAGTGTTACACTTTTCTTTAGGAGTAGAGAGTCTACTTCTTTCGGTTTCCTTTCTTTTCTGGCACAACTAACGTATTCTTTGGAGATATTTATTTATATCAATGTAAACACGGGCCAACACTGAATCCTACCCACAAAGCAAAGTGTTATTTTGTTTTATCATCGGTTTCCTTATCCCATTTTGACATACAATCTTCAATCACTGCCTATTTGTACTGGTTTTAAACTATGTGGATCTTACATAAACTCTTTATAAGTGCATACACAACAATTCACATTTAAACCTAAAATATAATCTCTGTAATAAAAAATTGGAATTACCTCTAAGATGCAAGAATGGTTCAATATATGCAAATAAATAACTGACACATATTAACAGAATAAAGGGCAAAAATCACATGATGTCAAATATAGAGTAAGCATTTGAGAAAATTCAGTACTCTTTCATGTTAAAAATGCTAAAAAAAAAAACTAAGTATAGATGGAACTTCCCTCAACATAATAAAGGTCATATTTGAAACTATATCATCAACCACAACTACATCCTAGTGACTGTGAAAAATGGAAAGTGTTTCCCTGAAGACTGGGGACAATGCCCACTCTCACCACCACCACTTCTATCAACTTGGTATTGGAAGTCCTTACTTGAGCAATTAGGCAAGAACAGTAAAAAATGAATCCAAATTGAAAAAGAAGTTATCTGTTTGCAGATGGCACGATCCTGTTTTGAAAACTCTAAAGATTTTACAAAAAAAAATAAAGTTGCTAGATAGAAAATCAACACATAAAAAGAAGCTGATTTCTATACACTAACAATCCATCTAAAAAAATCAAAAAGAAAAAACAAAACAATCCCATTTACAACATCTAAAGCAATAACATACTTAATAATAAACCTAAGATACTTGTACAATAAATACTACAAAATGATAAATGAAATTAAAACACACTTAAATACAGGTATCTTGTGTTCATGCATTGGAAGAATTATTAAAATTTCCATACTATTCAAAGTGATCAACAAATTCATGCCATATCCATCAAAATCTGAATGCCAGGTTTTACAGAAATGGAAAAAACAGGGGCACCTGAGTGGCTCAGTTGGTTAAGCATACAACTTCAGCTAAGGACATGATCTCACAATTTGTGGGTTCTACCCCTGCATCAGGCTCTGTGCTGACAGCTCAGAGCCTGGAGCCTGCTTCGGATTCTGTGTCTTCCTCTCTCTCTGTCCCACCCCTGCTCACACTCTGTCTCTCAAAAATGAATAAATGTTCATTTAAGAAATGGAAATTAAGAAATGGAAAAACAATCTTAAAATTCATATGAAACCACATATGAAATGAAAGATTAAGAATAGGTAAAGCAATTTTGAGAAAGAAAAGCAAATCTGAAGTACCATACTTCCTGATTTCAAGATATATTACAAGCCTGCAGTAACTAATATTGTATGAGACTGGCATAAAGGACAGACCTGTATACCAAGAGAACAAAGAGTCTGGAAATAAGCCCACACATATACAGCCAGCTAGTCTTTGACAAGTATTTCAAGAATACACAATGATGGAAAGATATCTCTTCAACAAATAGTATTAGGAAAACTAGACATCCACATGCAAGGAAGGAAGGAAGGAAGGAAGGAAGGAAGGAAGGAAGGAAGGAAGGAAGAAGAAAAAGAAAAAGAAATGAAGCTGGACCTCTATCTTATACCATGCACATAAAGCAACTCAAAATCAATTAAAGATTTAAACATAAGACCTGCAGCTGTAAAACTTCTAGAACAAAATAAAGGAGAAAAGCTTCTTGACTTTAGTCATATAAATTTCTAGGATATGACCCCCAAAACATAGGAAACAAAAAAAAAAATAGACCAGTGGGATGATCAAACTAAGAAGTTTCTGTACACCATAGATGATAATCCACAGAATGAAAGGTAACCTATAAATGGGAGAAAACATTCACAAACCATATATTTGATAAGGGCTTAATTTCTAAAATATATAATACACAATTCAATAGGAAAACGATCTAATTAAAAATAGGCAAAGGACCTGAATAGACATTTTTCCAAGAAAGACAAACACATGGTCAACAGGTATATGAACAGTGCTCAACATCACAAGTTACCAAGGAAATGCACAGTGAAATATCACTTCACATCTGTTAGGATGGATGGCTTTTATCAAAGACACAGGTAACAAGTGCTGATGAGGACATGAAGAGAGGCCCATGCTACACTGCTGGCAGAAATGTAAACTGGTATAGCCATTACAAAAAATGGTATAGAGATTGCTCAAAAATTAAAATAGAATCATCACATGATCCAGCAATTCCAGTTCCATCAATAACTGAAGGAAACAAAATCAGCATCTTGAAGATACAGCTGCAGAAGAGCATGGAAGCATGTTCACAATATCCAAGTAATGAAAACAAACCAAATATCTATGGACAGATGAATAAGGCAAAGGAGGTGTTAGCACACAATGGTTATTATTCAGTCTTCAAAAAGAATGAAATACTGCCATTAGCAATATAGGTGAACCTGGAGGATGTTACGTTAGGTAAAATGAGCCAACCAGACAAGTACTATAGGATTCCACGCATATATATAGTAGCTACTCAGTTAAATTCATAAAATTAGAAAATACAACAGTTATTGCCAAGGGCTGAAGGAAATAGGAAGTTATCCAATGGACTTAAGGTTTCAGTTATTCTATATTCAGTTATTCTAAGTTCTAGAGATCTGCTCTATAACACAGTGCCTATAGTTAATACGGTATGGTACATTTCAAGAGTTAAGAGTGTAGATCTCATGCTAAGCATTCTACCACACACAAGAAAATTAAGGGATGACACAGAAAACTTTCGGAGATATTGGAGGTGTCTATTCCTTGAATTGATGGTAATGGAATTACAGGTATTTGCATAAGTCAACACTCATCAAAACGTACGCATTAAACATATGCGGTTCTTTTGTATATAGTTCAATAAAACATTTTTTTAAAAAATAAACATACACAACATGGATCTTAAAGAATAGGCTATCATCTTAACTGAAAAAAAAATGTTTCATAATGAAGAAAAAAATAACCTTGGACTCAATTTAACCCTATCAGACCCAATCTGAACCCTTGTCATCATATAACTGAACTGTAAATGCAGTTACTACATTCATGTTAGTGTATTTATTATAATGTCTTATGTATACACATTTTCCCTTTAATATATCAAGAATTTATTCACTCAATACACATTGAGGACATTCATATTTTGGATCCTAAATATACACAGTTCAGGACAATGAACTCCTGTTTTTGAAATGATCATACATGCCAACACAGAGTACATATGTATTAGGGACATTTATAGACATATCCTGTTCCTATTCATTAGGCTAATTGTTAAATGTAGAGGAATCTAATCAAAGTATAAGCCAATACATAGAAGGGGTTCTGCTCCAAACAGGTGGTGGTAATGGAGAAAAGGCATTCTAGAAGTAGTGAAATTTTAGTTAATATCTGAAGCAAACATAGAGACCAGCAGATAAGGGAGCATAAGAAGGGAGTTTAAGCTTCCTAAAACGTATTAGTGTTACTGTGCTTTCTACTGTAAGGGACGAAATAAAGCAAGGTGAAGGAAGAGTAGTAAAGCAGTGACTAAAGAAAAATACGGTAAATAAGGATATTTTTACCTTGCTATTTTAGCATCTGCTCAATGTAAAAGGCCAAGATAGAAAAAGTAAATGACAAGTCAAAAGAGGAGCTAAGAGATGGAAAACATTTTAGAATAATAAACATGAAATTCTGATATTTTTCTTTGTTCATCTCAAACATAACTTTTCTAAAGCACTTTTTCTTGATTCCCAGTTAACTATCCTCCTATCTCGTCTACCATCATACTAAAATGCAACTGTACCCATTTCTGAACTACCAAGGCTTTAATAATTTTCTATAATAGCAATCAGTTATTAATTTATCCTCTATAAATATCTTAATTTATCCTACTGAATTGTGCGATTATCACATAACTATCATATTTTCATGCATTTAGTTAATCAAACTGGTGAACTCACAGTCTGCAATGTTAGTGACATACATCATTGGTATCCTGCCAAACACTACAGTTGACGCCTGAACAAGGGGTTTGAACTACACAGGTCCACTTATACATAGATATTTTTTCAATAAATGCATTGGGGTAAAAATGTAAAGATTTGCAACAATTTGAAAGCAATAGCAAACCATGTACCCTAAAAATACACCATATACAAAAATAAACTCAAAATGGATTGAAGACTTAAATATAAGACCTGAATCCTAAAATTCCTAGAAAATAAACATAAGCAGTAAGCACTTTGACATTATTCTCAGGATTATTATTATTAATTTTTTTTTTTTTTTAGCTATATCTCCTCAGTCAAGGACAACAAGGCAAAAACAAACAACTGGGACTTTACAAAAACCAAAAGGCTTTTTCACAGCAAAGGAAATCAATAAAATGAACAGGCAACCTACTGAATGGGAGAAGACACATGCAAAAGATATATGAGTTGGTATCCAAATCATATAAAGAAATTAAAAAGCTCAACAAAAATCCAATTACAAAAGTATATACAATGGAATATTAATCAGCTCTATAAAAGAATGCAATCTTTCAATTGGCAATGATATGGATCTAGAGTTTTATGCTAAAGAAAATAAGAGAAAGACAAATATCACATGATTTCATTCATATGTACAACTGAAAAAACAAATCTGCATGAGGGGAAAAAAAAAAGAAAGGCCAACCAAGAAACAAATTCTTAACTAGAGAGAACTGATGGTTACTAGAAGGGAAGTGTGTGGGGAAATGGGTTAAATAGGTGATGAAGAGTAAGGAGTGCACATGTTGTGAT
This sequence comes from Hyaena hyaena, assembly GCF_003009895.1. Taxonomy (NCBI): domain Eukaryota; kingdom Metazoa; phylum Chordata; class Mammalia; order Carnivora; family Hyaenidae; genus Hyaena; species Hyaena hyaena. The sequence goes on from NW_024082935.1 coordinate 25,283, forward strand.
GAGCACTGGGTCTTGTATGAAATTGTTGAATCGCTAAATTGTACACTTGAAACTACTATTATACTGTGTTAACTAAATGGAATTTAAGTAATAAAGTAATTGGCAGAGGATCTAAAGAAACATTTTTCTCAAGACATACAGCTGGCCAACTGGCACATGAAGAGATGCTCACTATTAATAATCATCAGGAAAATGCAAATCAAAACCACTATGAGATCCCACCTCACATCAGTCAGAATGGCTACGACCAAAAAGAAATGTGTTGGCAAGTATGTGAAGAAGAAGAAAAAAGGAACCTTCATGCACTGTTGGTGTGAATGTAAATCAGTGCAACCACTATGTAAAACAGTGTGGAGGGTCCTCAAAAAATTTAAAACTAGAACTATACCATCCATCAATTCCATTTCTGGTATTTGATTAAAAAAAAAAAAATAAGAACACTAATTTGAAAACATAATGTACCCCCTACCTTCATGGCAGTATTATTTCTAATAGCCAAAATATGGAAACAATCTAAGTGTTCATTGATAAAGATGTGGTGCATGTGCACGTGTGCGCAAACACACACACACACACACACACAATGGATACTACTCAAGAATGAGCTCTTGCCATTTGTGACAACATGGATAGACCTAGAGGATATTACGCTAAGTGAAATAACAGATAAAGACAAATACTGTATGATTTCACTTATATGTGGAATGTAAAAAGGCAAACCTGAAGACTTAGATTCAGAGAAGTAGTCGTTACGAGAGGGAAGACGGTGGGAGAGGAAGAAGAAGTGACAGGGATTAATAGCCACAAAATTCCATATAGAAGATGCAGGGTTTGTAATGTACAGAAAACATACTCAATATTGTAATAACTTTGTGTAATAACAGATGGTAACTAGACCTATGCTGGTGAGCACTGAATAACATAAAAATACCTAATCACTATGTTGTACACCTGAAACTAATATAATGTATGTCAATTATAATTCAATAGAAAAACTGTCAACTATTTTTTCTAAATGAACTTGAAACCTTTCTTGTTGCCAATTCCCTTCCTTTTATTGTTGCTAAAATTTCAAGCCTTTCTTCAAAAATAGGTTACAAGCTCATCTGAGGGATTTAGAAACCTAACTATTTCATGTCTGTTCTGCTAGTTTTGTTATTCTCACTTGTAATTCATCTTGTTATTTTTACAACCATCTACACTGGAAGAGAAAAAAATGTTTTACCTTATAAATCACAGATTTAGAACATACTAATGGTAGGAATTCATTTTACCCACCAAGATACTAAAGAAAAAAAAAAAGGACTATAAGAATGTATGTTAACTGTTCTAAATTGCCCAAAAACAATGCCATTATTGTCTTCTAAAATATTGAAGTCAGCATATTCCCTTTCATTACTGGAGAATGCAATCTCTTTTTGCCTAACCCAAACAAGTAGCTCAGGAAAGAAAAATTTTCTCCTTCACCCCATCAAGGTTTTCAATCCCCTTGTACTTTCTCCAGGCTATACATACATGGCCTTTGGCAATCCACAGGCACTATGAGTCTCACCTTTCAAATCATATCAATTTCAAGGGCTTTCATTCCACACCACTGTCAGATCATCACAGACTTCCTGAAAATTCACTTTGCTCCTAAAACTTTCAAGAAAAGATAGAGAATTCACTCACACTCTGATATGTTCAGGGCTCTCCAAACATTGGAGAGTACTTTATACCCAAAAAATAGTCTCCCTAGAGAAAATTTCCTAATGTTCCTCCTAAGAAAATCTTTTACACTGAACTTAGGTGGGGGGTGGGGTGTTTCATCTGATTGTTATAAACTACATGAGAGCATTGTGTGTGTTTGTGATTCTGGGCACTTTGGGTATATATTCCTAAGTGGGATTATGTATAGTTACTGACTCTGAATATTTTTATTGAAATATATAATTTTACTGGCTCTTTATATTCTAACCATGCAACAGAAAGAAAAAAAAAGCAACTATATTTTAAAATCTGCGAGTTAAATTGGGTTCCCTGAGATTGCACATCTCATTTTAAAGGTATGTTTCTCTGATGCCTTTAGTCTCTGCTTTGGAATTCAGTAAATAAGATGTTGATCATTATCCATCTGACTATGTTTAACTTTGTTTATTTTAACATGCTAATGTATTTCATTAAAGCTGCACCTGTTAGCATCACTGAATTTAAAGGTTTCATGTTTCTAGTACACTTTATATTTAGAAACATATCTGGTACATCAGCTCTGTCAAACATTTTCAATCCCACAATGATTCAAACTAGATTTCAATAAATAGCAAAGAATATTCTTTGAAGCAACTCTTGTCATTTCTGTTGTTGATCTCCTAGCTTTTTGAAAGCTTCTAATATGGGGTGCCTGGGTGGCTCAGTCGGTTAAGCGTCCAGCTTCGACTCAGGTCATGATCTCGCAGTTTGTGGGTTTGAGCCCCGCCTTGGGCTCTGTGCTGATAGCTAGCTCAGAGATTAGAGCCTGTCTTTGGATTCTGTGTCTCCCTCTCTTTCTGTCCCTCTCCTGCTCATGCTCTCTCCCAAAATATAAATAAAACATTTTTTAAAAAGTTTAAAAAAGCTTCCAATAAATTATTGGGATGGTTATTTTTTATGAGATAATGCATGATATAAAAACCAAAATATTTATAACCAATACCATGTTTTCTATAAGATTTTTAATACAAGTATTATATTTCCAACATGCTTTATTTTTCTCTGTTAAAAGATATTCTCTACCATGTCTAGCAAATTATTCTGCAGAGGATAAGTTGAGAGCTAAAAATTGTTGAAGGGAAGCAAATGAAAACCAAATAATTTTACTTCATTAGGTACAAAGACCCCTACACTCAGCCAAGTTTCCAGGGCTGCATCATATGACATTTTCCTACTTTCATAAGTGAAGTCTTCAGATACTCAATCAGCTTTCATTCATTAATTCTGCATATTTTTTCCTTCAATTTTCTGTTCCTTCTGGACTACCACCACTCTTGTGAAACACTGAATTTTTAAAATATCTGAAAAAATTATAAATCTACTTTATCATTTAATGGCTTAAAACTTAACACTGAAGTAAAATGATAAAATTTCAATATTACAGACCTTTGTGTTGAAATCACAAAGCTTTTTACTTTAGAATACTGTTTCATAATGTGTGGATGCGGACTCCATTCATGAAACCAAAAAAGCTCAACAAGGTATGTACATAGATTCATTCAATAGATATTTATTGAACTGCTGCTGTGAGTCAGATCCATCATCAGGAAATAATTCTTATGATTCTGGGAAGAAGATGATCACCAGTACTCTTCCCTCTCCCTGGAAATTTCTTGCAACAAAGGAACTATACACCTGAGCTATTCAGAGCTTGATACACAGAATTTGAACTCTACACAAAAGTGAATACAAGATATCTCATCACATCATTGTATATTTATGCCTTTATCCAGCTTCTATGTATTTGTCACCATTTATGTAGAAATATTCTAGGGATGGAAAAGAGCACTGAACAAACATGCTCTATGAACACATGCTAATTTTGGTTTTAGCCCATAGAAATGAAAACATACTAATAATCCAGTACTGAAAACTTATGAATATCTTAATCTTAAATATAATACCCATACATTTTCAACTCTAAGAGATTATACAGAAAGATCACACAACTTCCTATTTATCAAAAGTACAGTAAGGCCAAAATATTTGATGACAATGGAAATAAATACAATACTAAGAAAATACATGCATTTAGTGTATGTTTCCCCAAGAGGAAAGAATTTAGGAATTCTAAAGGAAGAATTTAGATTTGCTATAGGCCTTATTCGCTATTTGAGCCAATATATTAAATTTAATCTGCTTTGGACCAATTCTAGAGTATATATCTGCCTCTTGCACACTTGCTACCTTCTTTCTCTATAGGCACCTTTACTGGAAACGTGAATTATGCCTCAAATTGTACTTCTGACACTGAAATTATCAATAAACACTCAAACACAAAAGGAATTGGGGGAGCTACATAGGCTCCTAAGAACTGATTCTTTTTATTTTATGAGTAAATTCTAATCATGTGCTTTTGGGTGTAATCAGACTTAAGTCATATAATATCCCATTATATATTATGTCCCAGAGATTAATTTGAATATAGTAATAAAGAAATATGGATATTCTCTGGGTTGAAAAGAGTCCCAGGTTGCTGTTAATACTAATTACAGGAACAGAATATAAACAAAACCACTCAAGCAACACCATTTAAAACAAGATTTAGGGAATAGCTGGGCATTAAGTTAGAATATTTAAACAAGTATAGCATACAATCTATAAAACAATTTTAAGGCAATGTCAAAATATATGCAATTAACTTGTAAATATACTAAAAATTGCTTCATCACTCTCTTGAATGAAATTAGTGCTTTCATTTACTGCCTAACTATTGACCATTTAATATATAATGGACACTAGGCAGGATATGAATGACTACAACCTTGCTCTGTCATCTTGAAATTATGGTCTATTGGGGCGCCTGGGTGGCTTAGTCGGTTAAGCGTCCGACTTTCGCTTAGGTCATGATCTCGCGGTTCGTGGGTTCGGGCCCCGCGTCAGGCTCTGTGCTGACTGCCAGCTCAGAGCCTGGAGCCTGTTTCAGTCTGTGACTCCCTCTCTCTCTGACCCTCCCCTGCTCACGCTGTCTCTCTCTCTCCTAGAAATAAATAAAACATTAAAAAAAAAAAATTTAAAAAAAAAAAAAAGGAAATTATGGTCTATTAAGGAGAAAAACATAAAAGTCATTTTCATAGATACAGTATGTTATCTGATCAGTAAATCTCCAAACTTCTGTGGGAAAATTTTGAGGAGCCCTCTAAAAAACATTTTTTTCCTCTTGGTTATAAAAGTATTTATGGGGCACCTGGGTGGCTCAGTAGGTTAAGCGTCCAACTTCGGCTCAGGTCATGATCTCATCGTTTGTGGGTTTGAGCCCCGTGTCGGGCTCTGTGCTGACAGCTAGCTCAGAGCCTGGAGCCTGCTTCAGATTCTGTGTCTTCCTCTCTCTCTGACCCTCCCCTGCTCACCCTGTCTCTCTCAGAAATAAAACATTAATTTTTTTTAAAATAATAGTATTTAAGCTTCCAGCAATTACCATGAGTAAAACTTCAAAACTGATAGCCATTAGCTGGAAAATGAAAAGGATTCAGAATCCAGATAATGTACTTGTGACAAGGGCTAAGACTGATACATTTGGGGAGGTTACAACTGGCATGTTGTTCTTAGAAAGCAAAGAAGCCCTTTATTTTCTTTAAAATTTTATTATTTTTATTTATTTTTGAAATAGAGAGAGACAGAGCACGAGCGGGAGAGGACCAGAGAGAGAGGGAGACACAGAATCTGAAACAGGCTCAAGGCTCTGAGCTGCCTGCACAGAGCCTGACACGGGGCTCAAATCCACGAACCGCGAGATCACGACCTGAACCAAAGTCAGACGCCCAACCGGCTGAGCCACTCAGGTGCTCTGCAAGTAAGCACTTTAATAATCAACAGGGGGAAACAGAAATGTGGCATTAAAGAGACAGAAAAAAGTGTACAGAACCTCATTACTCATTAAATATCTTTTTGAGCTACTAAAAGCAACCATCGAAAAATAGAGTATAAACTTAACAATTAATAGAATATTAAATATTTTTCAAGGTCAGTACATCTCTCAACGGGATGTATAAAAATTCATGTTGTGTTTCAGCATTTATAATTTTATATGTACATTAACTACAAAATCAGAAATGTGAGTTCTTTTCCTGAGGAACGAACAACTCAAAGTTTCCCAAATTCCCTTTCCATTTCTCCACCTCTGTCTTGCACGATAGATAGATATAAATAGGAAACACTCATGGCAGAAGGTTATAGGGAAAGAATAAGAAAGTCTATTCCATGGAAGTGCAGGAAGAACCATGAATATGAGTAAGAATATTCCATGGCCTCAGGTTATCTTTGAAATGCAGGAGTTCAAAGACAACTTGAAAAAAAAAAAAAAAAAGTGTACTGTGGCGTCTGAAGTACCTGACTGGAAGACTAAGTGATCTGTAATAAAATGCCAGCTGGTAAGGTTGTAACAGCTTGAGGTGTGACGTCAGGGGAACATAAAGAAGCAAAACTATAGAGGTCTCTCTTTTGAAGCAAAAAAAGAGAAGGCATCCTAGTTGGTAACTGGAATCCCTTATAACCTGTGAAGAAGGGAATCAGAGCCCAATAACCTGAACAAACGAAGTGGAAACCCACTTATTCTAACTGTAGCTGACCCCAGAAACACTGACGCCTCTTATAAATGTGAAAGCAACAGCTGAAGAATAACTTCCCAAAAACATTGTAAATAGACTTTCACTTCTTCCCTGTAGGACTAGTTGAATGACAAGAATTACATGTTAATACTGTCATGCTTCAAGGAAAAAATCTTTCCTCCCATTTAGGGTTATTCTTTTTTTGTTTTTTTCCCTCCCTATAAATTGTCAGCAGCACACTTCTACCTGACACGTATACATATTAGGCAATGCCTGCACTCCATGAAGATGCTTAACTTCACCTTTTCTCATTTTTTAGTGTCTAGGCCTCAGTATACTTTGTCTTTAAATGCAGTGAGTGGTGACTCTTTTTAGCAAACATGGCGTTCAGGCTGTGGGAGCCCATGTCCTCACCATGTAGACAGAATAGGAAGTGTCTTGCAACTCCTGTCATCTCGCCTTCTTTCCACTACTTGTAAACTTTTTTAACTTAGTTTTTTTTTGTAATGTTTTATTATTTCTGAGAGAGAGAGACAGCATGATCAGGGGAGGGTCAGAGAGAGAGGGAGACACAGAATCTGAAGCAGGCTCCAGGCCCTGAGCTGGCTGTCAGCACAGAGCCCCATGCGGGGCTCGAACCCACCAACCATGAGATCAGGACCTGAGCTGAAGTCAGACACTCAACCGACTGAGCCACCCAGGCGCCCCGAAACTATTTTACCCAAACACTGATGAGTGAGAGGCTGTGAAAGCCCCTGCTCCTTTGTCCCAGTCCAGCAACTGAATTAAAACTGCAACTCCTGAATTCCTCTGCAGATGAGGTCAAAAGCATCCACTCTGTGATTTTGCCCGGGATCAAAATCTCCTTTTCTGACCTTTGTGTCCCTTTTCTCTCATACTCCAGGGAACACATTAATAAATCACTTGCACAAAAAATGTCATCTAATGTTTGCTTCAAGGATACCTAATATAAAACATGTTTACTTATAACTCAACCTTTTCAAGATTCTTTGTAACTCCTATGTTCTCCTTGGCATATTCACCAACCACTCTCTGAACTTTAATACAGACTGATAGTGCTCTCAAATGTTTTAGAAGTGGTAGAGAAACAAATAGATCTTTCTTTCCTGTGTGTTGGTATGTTTTGGCACGCCAAATGATACGGACTTTTTATGGCAAATAAGTCTTACATGCTTCCTTTTCCGTGTGTGTGTGTATAAGACAGTATATTGTTAAGCACTAGGAGGTTGATGAATAGTTAGTAAATAAAGGAACTAAGCCCCTATGGAAGTAAGAATGAAACAGTGCTTATTTTCTCCAGGTACTATATAAAGTAAGAAAGGTGGATTCTCTAAATTAAATTTTCTATAACTTATATGACCATAAAAACCATGAGTACAATTTGTTAAAGCTATGCAGTGAGTGAAATGGGATTCAAACACGAGTCTCTGTGACTCAAAGGACAATGAATTTAGTCAACTATTTTAATAGAAAATGTAATACAGTTACTCCAGTAGATCTTCTGAGACTCAAATGCTCATTACCTCCAATAAAAATTATGCTAAAAAGACAATAAATTAGCTTCTATTTCCAATCATTTAATGAACACTCGTAGACTAATGACTTGATACTGAACTAGTCATTTGGGTTGAACACATATGACAGACTGCCCTCAAGTAAGTCACAGCCTAGCAAAGAACACTGATGATAAAATATCCATGCTAAGAAACTGTAATGAATATGTGAATAGGAAATAGGTGTCATATATATAGAACATACAAAAGTAACATTTCTCATTCTACCTGGGGGTTAGGGAATACTTTAGGAGCTTTTATCTATCACAGCTTTGATCATAATCACTAAAGCTAAAATTATTTTTAGTTTTAATTCAAATCAGGTAGACTGAGCATTCCTTATCCATTTATAACTAACTTACTTAGCTTTGTTGTTATGCAATATCACAGCAATATTGAAGAAAATAGTTAAATTTTATAATTTTTGTTACTAAATGTATTAGCTGGTTATTTAGGATTCAAAACAATTCTGAATTACTGAAAGATTTAACAAAATATGAAAATACTGATTTTTTTACTTTGCTTATTTGAAAGTATTATTCAACATTTATAGTCATCTATTCACCTACTTCAACATTTGCAATCACCATTCTTGAAACACAACAAAGAGGTTTAAAAGAAAATGTATTAGTATTTTCTTAAAAGTGTCCACTATTATCTAATTCCTACATGCAGGTATATATTAATTTTAGCAAGTTATTTTACACTTTTCTGGTGATGTTTAAAATATAGAATCTAAAAACAAAGTAGAACAGACACTGCAGCCCACAATTTTTACCATCTTCAAAGATATGTGAGAAGATGCATTTAATATTCCAGACTAGTAATCAGTAAATCAAAGATGGAAGAAACCTCCCCCACCAAAAAAGGAAAAAAAAATTGCATTGCTAATGAAAATTTTTTCATGTTAAAGTTGGTTCACTACCTTGTTCATCAAACAGAATTTATAGTTGAAGCCGTGATGAAAAACACTACACTTGCTCCATCAGTGTAGCATTTTTATCGAGTGTATCATTGAAAGATTTTAGTAAATCAACATTAAAATGAAATCCACTGAAAGCATATGTATGAGCAATCCAAGCTATTTTAACATTACCACCATTTTCTTTGAACATAGAAGTACAAAAAAAATTGAATAAAACATATGGGAGAACAGTGTAATAGTATAATCTTCCATTGGCATCTCACGTATTCCTCCACATGAAACATACATTACCCTAATACGATCATAAACCTTCATTTGACAAGAATTTTACATTTTCCTATATTGATTCTCCCACCCCATCCCCCATGTGTATTATTTTTCCAGTTTCCAACTTCATGCGACTTTTTCCAACTAATCAAACATATACACTTACCGTGTAGCAGGTTTTGTGCTAAGTGCTTCATATGCTTGATCTCGTTTTTACTCTAAATTTTGAAATGATTATATATTTCCAGGAAGGTACAAAAATAGTACAGGATTCCATAATCCTTCCACGCACCTTTCTCCAACTTATGTAACCATAGCACAATCAAAACCAGAGAACTGATATCAGGGTAACACTGTTAACTTGACTAAATGGATGCACTCATGTGTCTGCCTGTGTGTGTATGCATGTATAGTTTTAGGCAATTTTGTCATCTATATATATACATATATATATTTGTGTAATTAATCTCAATTAAGATAGAGAATTCTTCCATTACTACCAAGTAACTCCCTCACATTACACCCTTTATGTTTACACCCCATCCTGTCCTTAACTGCTAACCATCTTTAATCTGTTCTCCATCTCCATGGTTTTATTATTTTGAGAATGTTATGCAAATGGAATCATAGTATATAATGTCTTTAGACTTTTTTTCTCTAAGCCTAATACGTTGAGATCCATCCATGTTGTGCATATATCCATAGCTGGTTCACCTTTATTACTCACTATATCATTATCTGAACGTAGCAGAGTTTAACTATCTACCTAATGAAGACAGCTGGGTTGTATTCAGTTTTAGGCTTTTAATAATAAAACTACTGTAAGTTTATGTACAAGCTTTTGTTGTTGATCTTATTTTAAGCTTTCAAAAGTCCTGGGAAAATGAATATATTATTGTAATTATTATACTAATTAGAAAGGATTAGAGCATATGTTCTAATCCACACCTGGATTACTTCAAAACCAAATTTGTCAACCACATAGTGATACTGATATTGCCCATATCATTGTATTTCATGTTTCAAGACTTCCCACAATAACTAATGGATAGGATCTTAATGCTGAGAATGTGTTTAAGTACTCCCTATTTATCAATTATTATTTATGAAATGTTTGTTTCATTCCAATGAGCACCACAAAGTACTGATGTCATTGTGAACATAATGATAGCTGTTCTAACTAGAGGGATCCCGTATGTTCTATTACTGCTTAGAGAAGTGAGCTCCATGCTAAATTAGTGGAATTAGTATTTATTTATTTTTTATTGGATTGGTTATTTCCTCATTGAGGAATGAACATAGCATCACTTTTCTGTTTTATTCACTTCTGAATTTTTGTGGAGTACCATTCAATATTTCTAGACCTCTGAACAACTCTGGACAATTTATATTTGATAACTATACACCAATATTGTGATGTTAAGGTGGGTTAAATGATTTTGTAAATGGTAGAGAATGTAGGAGGCAGAATAATAGTCACCCAAATGTCCATATCCTAAATACCTAAAATCTATGAATAGGACATGTGACAAAGAATTAAAGTTGCCAGTGGAACTAAGGTTGCCAGTAAACTGATCTCAAATAGATGATGCTAGAGCATCCTGGTGTGCCAAGTATAATCAAAATGGCATTTGTAGGTTGAATAATAAAGGCAAAAGAGTTGCAATTAGAGGAAAAGATTTGACAATGGCCCCAGAGACATGATGTGATAAACACTGCCTGATGATACTGGCGTTAGAGGTAACCATTGGCTCAAGACCCAAAGAATGAAGGTAGACTTTACAAGCTAGAAAAATGCAAAGAAACTTACTCTCCCTAAAAAGTCCAAAATGAAAGCAGTCTTTTTTCCTATTGAATTACGTCAGTGACTTGAATTATGCCCTGTGACATTTGTTTGACTTCTGACCTCCAAAACTGTGAAATAAATCTGCCTTGTTTTAAGCTATTAAGTTTGTGGCCGTTTGTTACCAGCAATAGAAAACTAATATACAGAGGTAGTAAGACAGATAACTGATAGATGACAGAGTGATAGCTAATGTTATGCATTAGCTTGGCTAAACTGTGATTTCCAGATATTTGGTCAAACACCATGCAATACATTGCTGTGAAAGTAATTTTTAGAGGTGATTAAAATTTAAATCAGTTAATTAAAGCAGATTACCCTCCATAATGTAATTGGGCCTCAACTAATCACTTGAAGGACATAAGGGAATAAGACTGAGGTCTGTGAAAAAGAAGGTCCTGTCATAGAACATAAGGAAAACTATGTTTTCCAGCCTTCCCTCTGGGTTCATGTGATTGAGTTAAGAATAATGGGAGGTGAGCAAAACTTGGCCTGCATCACATGTTTACATTGTCAGCATCACAAAACAGCATGAATTCCTGACCCACAAAGGATATTATAGGTAAGAAATAACCTTTCCAATGTTAAACTGGACTTTTAGAGAAGCTAACATTAAATGCCATAACTTACATACCTAAATTAATTTTCCTTCTTTTAAAGGCTAGTTTCTTCATGTCTTTTTTGAGCTGTCCAACATAGACCCTATTCCAATGTATATTTGACGTCCTCAGGTAAATGCAATGCTCAAAAACCCAACAGACAATGAAAAGCTGTATTATTTATTTTGTAAAAGAAGGGTACTTCTTGTGAACCCCTTGAAACAGTGCAACGAATAATATAAAGAAAGGTACTCCCATTTCCCTCCCTTTCCAACTGTGATTATCTTCAGATTGACAAGGCACACTGACCCAAGAACAGAACAATGTCTACTGCTAACTGGCCAAGATGATAGAGAAAATTAAAGTATAAAAAACTGCATGAACTCAGAGAAAAGTTTTCAGATAAATTTTAAAATCATAATGCTACTCTTCCCTTGATTCTTGGAAGGATTTTCTTTAAAGTAGCTTGGGGAGGTATAATTTAGAAGAAAAAATGGAAATACCAAGTATTACAGACAATATCAAGTGTATTTAATTTTCAATACCTTTGGTCAAAAGCTTGATTGCAATCAAATTATCCCCACTATAAATGGCAGAGTTTCCAGGATTTTCATCATGAACATGATTGGACTATCTCAATGACTTGGCTGCAGATGGAACTTTCATTGGGGTCTGGTCTGAATAAAGTACAAAAATGATTCCCTTTAATTCACATTTAGTTTTTACTATGGGTAGAATTTTGACTACTACAAAAACTAGCAGTTTATTTTCCCTCACTGAAATCACTAACAATTAGTGCTAAATAAAACAAATAGTGTATTTGCTTTAACTTAAGCAATTAAAACAATATAAAACAACTTACATATCACAAGGACAGTATCTATCCCATTTTCATATGTATATACATCTTCAAGGACAAAACAATTATATTCTGTTAAACACATTTTATTAAAAATTACCCAAATGTTGGGTGTCTTCAAAATGCATTTTTTAATATTCATAAATTGTTTCCAGTTAAAATTTTATTGTTTTTCCTTAAGCCACTTTCAAATGCAATATGGGGGCACCTAGGTGATTCCATCAGATAGGCATCCAACTCTTGATTTTGGCTCAAGTCATGATATCAGGGTTGTGGGATCAAGCCTCATATGTAATGCTCCATGCTAAGCATGGAGCCTCATTGCTCCTTAATTTTTTCATGTTGATTTATATTTGATTTGCTGAGAATAGAGCCTCACTTGCTCTTTTTTAAAATTTTTAATGTTGATTTATATTTGAGAGAGACAGAGAGCACAAGAGGGAGGGGTGAGACAGAATCTGAAGCAGGTTCCAGGCTCTGAGCTGTCAGCACAGAGCCTGATGTAGGGCTATAACTCTCCAGCAGTGACATCATGACCTGGGCCAAACTCAGATGCCTAACCAACTTACCACCCAGGCACCCCCTTCCCCTACCAACTGTTCTCTCTCATAGACAAAACAAAAAAAGCAAATTTATAGTACATTAAATATATAATCTACAGTACAGAATACTTTTAATGTTTGCTATTCAATCAATATGATTACCTGCATAATAAATTATTCAATTGGGTTTTCATTAATAAGCTAATTTTATCTTAATTTTTAATTTTTAATGTATCTTATTTATTTTTGAGAGAGAGATAGAGACAGTGTGAGCAGGGCAGGGTCAGAGAGAGAGGGAGATACAGAATCCAAAGACAGGCTCCAGGCTCTGGGCTAGCTGTCAGCACAGAGCCCAATGCAAGGCTCAAACCCATGAACCGTGAAATCATGACCTGAGCTAAAGTTGGACATTTAACCGACTGAGCCACCCAGGTGCCCCAATAAGCTAATTTTAAATGGAACAATTCAACATCTTTAACATCTATCTATTGCATTTCAGTAATGTTAATCCAGTGTCTAAATGTGGTAGGTAAAATGGTCACCCAAAGGAGTCCACAACCTAATCCCTGGAGCCCTGAAATATGTTAGGTTCCATAGCAAAAAGAACTGTAAAAATATTAATTTTAAAGATTTAAATTAGACTAATTAGATAAACTTAAATCTTTAAAATTTACAGATTTTAAATTGTATCTAAAATTTAAAGTGGGTTATCTAAGATGGTCCAATCTAATGAGATCTTAAAACCAACTTTCTCTGGCAGGAGTCAGAAAGAAGCATTGCAGGAATCAGAATCGATAAAGAAAAAAGAGAAAGTCAGAATGATTCCAAGAGGGAGAAACATTTGACCTACCGCTGCAAGTTCTGAGACCATTTACTGCATACAGCACACTCACAAGAGAGGCCTCTAGAAGATCAGAGTGCTTCCTGACTGACATCCAGATGGGAAACAAGAATCTCAGTCCTACAGCCATAAGCAACAAAATTTTGCTAACAACCTAAATAATCTTGGAGGTACATTCTCCAGAGGCTACAGTAAGGAACCTAGCTTTGGTGACACCTTAATTTCAATCCTATGAATCTGGCCACACTGTGTCAGACTCCTGACCCACAAAAATAATGGTAATAAAGTTGTTTCTTAACTGCTATTCTTGTGGTAAACACATGGAATATTCTGACACATCTTGGGCAGGCATCTTGTTTTATCCACTACTCTATATGTTTAAGCACCAGTTTTTAAAATACATCTTCAGGTACAAATACTAAAGATGAAAGTGGATATAGTGAATCAAATAAACATCTTTATGGAGAGTAAACTAAACAGAGTTAGGGTTATTCTTCAAAGTAGCACCATTCATTCACAAAATGAAATAAGATATTTCATAATAAAGGTGGTAATTATGTGAAGGAATTCTCTGAAATACAGATTAGTCAGAACATATCAAAATCTGAAACTGTAGTAAATTTTAAAGTGCTGTGTCCCATATATACTAAATCTCAAAGAGTTATGAATTATCTGATTAACTGTGACTTATAGCCAAGAAGTAAGCTATTATGTAATATTTATTATATTGCAATCAACCATATAGAAGTTAGATCCATTTTAGCATGTGGATTAGTTAAGACTGTACACAGTCTATATTAAAGACAATGTAAATACTTTCATATGTAACATTTTCTAATTAGAAGTATAGATTTGATCCCTTAAATAAAATTATAAACTATAATTAGTATTAAAAATAAGTAATTGCAATGAGAAGCCTTCCGCTAACATCATCCTCAATGGGGAAAAACAGAGCTTTCCCCCTGAGATCAGGAACACGGCAGGCATGTCCACTCTCACCACTGCTGTTTAACATAGTGCTGGAAGTCCTAGCATCAGCCATCAGACAACAAAAGAAAATCAAAGGCATCAGAATTGGCAAAGAGGAAGTCAAACTTTCACTCTTCACAGATGACATGATACTCTACATAGAAATCCCAACAGACTCCACCAGAAGCCTACTGGAACTGATCCAAGAATTCAGCCAAGTTGTAGAGTACAAAATCAACGTACAGAAATGGGTTGCATTTTTATACCAACAATGAAGCAACAGAAAGAGAAATCAAGAAACGGATCCTATTCACAAATGCACAAAAGACCATAAAATACCTCGGAATAAACCTAACCAAGGATACAAGAGATCTGTATGATGAAAACTATAGAAAACTGATGAAGGAAATTGAAGAAGACACAAAGAAATGGAAAAACATTCCATGCTCATGGATAAGAAGAATATAGTTAAGATGTCATTTCTACACAAAGCAATCTACACATGCAGTGCAATTCCAATCAAAATTGCACCAGCATACTCCTCAAAACTAGAACTATCCTAAAATTTGTATGGAACCACAAAAGACCCTGAATAGCCAAACTAATACTAAACAATAAAACCAAAATGGGTGGTATCACCATCCCAGACTTTCGCCTCTACTACAAAGCTGTCATCATCAAGACAGTACGGTATTGGCACAAAAACAGACCCATAGACCAATGGAACAGAATTGAGAACTCAGAAGTGGACCCAAAAGTATACAGCCAACTAATCTTTGAGCAGGACAGAATATCCAATGGAAAAAAGACAGCCTTTTTAACAGATGGTGTTGAGAGAACTGGACAGCAACATGCAGAAGGATGAAACTAGATCATTTTCTCATACCGTGCACAAAAATAAACTCAAAATGGATAAAGGACCTGAATGTGAGACAGGAAACTATCAACACCCTAGAGGAGAAAGCAGGAAACAACCTCCTTGACCTCCACTGCAGCAACTCCTTACTTGACACATCCCCAAAAGCAAGGGAATCAAGAGCAAAAATAAACTGTTGGGACCTCATCAAGATTAAAATCTTCTGCACAGCCAAGGAAACAACCCAGAAAACTAATAGGCAACCAATGGAATGGGAAAAGATAGTTGCAAATGACATATCACATAAAGGGTTAATATCCAGAGTCTATAAGGAACTCCCCAAACTCCACGCCCGAAAAACAAACAACCCAGTGAAGAAATGGGCAGAAGATATGAACAGACACTTCTCCAAAGAGGACATCCAGATGGCCGACAGACACATGAAACGATGCTCAGCATCCCTCCTCATCAGGGAAATACAAATCAAAAC
>NW_024082935.1:41868-64125 GCF_003009895.1 Hyaena hyaena
GATGAGCACCGGGTGTTATATGGAAACCAACTTGACAATAAACTATCAGTAAAAAAAAGAAAAAAAAAAAGACATTGGGAATGGGAAGAATTAAGGTAATTAAAATATGAAATTTATATTAGATGGTATTACTGAGTTAATATTACTTTTAATGTGTGATAATAGTATAATTATGTGCAATATTGCCCTTATTCTTAGGAGATACATATTGATATATTTAGTAGTAAGGTATCATAATGTCTGTAAAAAAAAATAAGTAATTCAATATAGTTTTATTTCAGGCTGTAAGTGTAATAGTCTAATATTAGAAGCTGGCTTCTCTATTCACAATTGAACATATGTTTTTCTCAACAAATCTTTATTTGGTAACAATCGTAGTTTGTTGGTCAAAATAAAATGTTGTTTTGGCATACATATACCAAGAGAAACACCAGTTATTCCAGTGAAGTAAACATCTGCTTTATGACAATTAGAATGGTAATATGTTTTTGGTCATGTCCTCTTTGTGAGCTTTTGCTAGAAATTATCCTAGGAGAATTGCCAATTAAACATTCACAGTAATTAAAAAGAAGGTTGGTAGAATTTTAATACCTTTGGAAAATAAAAAACAAGCTTTCTTAAAAACATTTGACTAAACAGGAACCAAAGAAGGTATATAGATGGCCAATCCACATATGAAGGTGCTCAACATCTTTTGTCATTAGGGAAAAGCAAATTAAAACACTTAATAAAATGGCAGTCATTCCAATAATGTCAACAGCAAATGTAGATGAAGATGCAGAGTAAGAACAATCACGTGTTGCTGATAGAAATGCAAACTGCAGCACTTTGTAAGAAGCCCTTTTAAGTATACAGTTGACCCTTGAACAAGAGAAGTTTGAGATGCATGGGCCCACATTCAAGCAGATTTTTTTCAATAAATACAGTTCAGTAGTGTATTTTCTCTTCCCTATAATTTATTAATATTTTCTTTAGCTTATTTCACTGTAAGACTACAGTACATAATATATAAAATAAAAAATTTTGTCAACAGTTTATGTTATTGGTAAGGCTTCTAGTCAACAGTAGTCTATGAAGTTTTGGGGGGTCAAATATTGTAACATGGATTTTCAATCATGCATAGGCAGGAATTGGGCACGCCTATAAACTGGGCACCATATTGTTCACTGGTAAACTGTACTTAACACAGGACGTAGCAAGCCATGGTCCCACATATTTTACCCCATGGACTGGAAAACTTATTTCCACACAAAACATGAATGCTTATAGCTGCTATAGTCACAATTGTTAAAAAGTAGAGGCAACCAAAAACCGTTCAGAAGGTAAAAGACTAAAGAAACTGTGTACATCCATACACTGAAATATTAATAATGAAAAAGGAAACAGCTGAATCCTAATATGCCAAGCTAAGTGAAGGAAGCTAGATCAGAAAAATTACATAATATGCAGTTCCATTGACATGGTATCTGGGAAACATGAAGTTAGAAGCAGAGACAACAGATCAGTATTTGTTAAAGGTATGGGAGTGGAGAATACTCAACGGAGGGAAATCGGAGACTTTTTAGAGTTGTGGAGCCCATCTGGATAGTACTGTGATGGTA
This sequence comes from Hyaena hyaena, assembly GCF_003009895.1. Taxonomy (NCBI): domain Eukaryota; kingdom Metazoa; phylum Chordata; class Mammalia; order Carnivora; family Hyaenidae; genus Hyaena; species Hyaena hyaena. The sequence goes on from NW_024082935.1 coordinate 43,470, forward strand.
GATACGTGATACTAAGCATTCTCCATAAAGAATAGAAATATACAAAGTAGAGCTTACTTTACACAAACTAAAAATCAACTAGGAAATCTTAGGACCCCAAGATGGAAAGCAAAATGTGCTAGAACAGAACTTAATTACAATACATAAGTTACAGTATGACCTATTTAAAGTTACCTAACTATCAACATTTTCCATTACAGAAACTCAGTAATAAAACTATGTTTGTCTATCAAAACTCCTGCATCTGTTTAAATTACCCAAATAGTTATACATAAGGAATATTATTTGTTTTTGCATTGGTAACTTTCAGCCAAAATTATAATTACCACATAATGTTACAGCTCTCACAGAGAAACAATGTTCTATGCTTCATAAGAGCTCTAACACTGGTGGATTCATGCATTTGACGACTTAAGATAAAAGTTCAAAGTGGCGTTTCATGAGTTTCACTAGTTGCTACTTGGAGCATGTTTAAAGTTGCTGTTTCAGATGACTCTCGAGTCAGCTTAAATGACTATACAATGCAAATGCTAGTTAGAACCCTTCTCTATGCCTTATTGATATGTATAGCTCCCTAAAGGGAATAGAGGGGAAAAAACCATGACCCTATGCATCCAAGACAAAATAATCTAGAATTTCAAGAAGTTTCAGATTGTAACAGTATACCATGGAGTAACAATTTCAACCAAGAAAGTAACAGGAATACCTATTACATCTGCAGAAGGACTCTCCAAAAGGATTCAGGTAAAAAGACTCTGCCACCATCCCCTAAACCCACCCCAAACTTAATGAGCAAGCTTGGATCTTGGACTGAGGACAATTTAGCCAATTAATGTCATTTGCCTTCAAAGAGCAATTCAAAAGTAAAGTAGAACTATATATTGTTTAGCCAATGTACAGTTCAAAAGGTATATGTGTAGCAAAACTGTCATGATCTGGTGTCCTAAAATTTCCATTTAATCACACATGAATGAATGTTCTGGACAAGAGGGGCAAAATATCCTCAAATATATGAAACACAGAATCATGCAATAATTTCTGGAATCTTCCTACATATTGGAATAATAAGAAAATCACTGTATAGCCTTCAGTTTCATTTATTTTCCATTAAATGTGCTTTCAGAATAGAATAATTTGCCCCAGGATCCTCTTTCATTTATTCATTTTAAAGACAAACATATTATTTCAATAACTATTTACAATCTCTTGTCAATGGGAAAAATACATATTTTAGAAAAAAGCATGCCTTAAATTTCTTTAATCATTTCCTTCTATGAACTTGAGTTTGGAAATTACAGTATATATCCTGAAACTCAGACATTAAAGAAAACTAACATTCCTCAGAACCACCATTTTATATTTGTTGATAATATTACTACACATAGTACACAAACAATCACCTGAGTGTGCTTGCAATATAAAATATACCAATGTTATCAACACTTAGTCAACCATCTGGGTGTATAGACTCCAGACTCAAGGTAAATCGGTGTGATTGATTGTATTTGATGTGTGGTGTCTAAAATTATCGAAGAATATTTTTAATGCTGCTGCTGCTTCTCCAACCACTGCTTTAACTTCAACTCACATATTTTGATATGTTATATATTCATTTTCATTCAGTTTAAAATATATTTCAACAGTTATTTAGAAATGTATAATTTAGTGTCTAAATAGGTGCCGGTTTTTGATGTACACTTTATTATTACCAGCTTATTTCCATTATGGTCAAGGGATATATTTTATATAATTTCAATTCTTATAAATTTGTTAAAGTTTGTTTTGTGACATAGCATATGGTCTATTTTGTGATGTTCCATATGCACCTCAAAAGAATATATGTTTTACTATTCTGGGATTGTAGATTCCAAAAATCCCAGTTGACTAATGTTGGTTGATATAGTTTTTCCAGGTTTGTCATTCATTGTTATTTGTCTCTACTTGTTTTATTAATTAACAAGACAGGAATGTTGAAATGTCCAAGGTGAAAATATATTCAATTCTGCCAGTTTACATTTCATGTAGTTTGAACATTTTTTTACCTCAACTGTATACACTTTCAGGACTGCCATTTCTTCTTGGTGAGTTAATCATGTTTACACTATTTAATATACCTATTTAAGGGATCTTCCTTATTCTTAAGTTCAAATTACCTGATAAAGATATTCAAGATTTCCTTAGCTTATATATATGACTTTCTGTCCTTTTATTCCATAACAGTCCTTAATTATATTCAAAGTATGGTCTCAGAACAATGTATAATCCCAATATGACATATCCATGCACTGTGCTTAGACATTTATATTGAAGTACCGGTGGGGCTGGAGTTAAGTCTTACTTTGTTTTCTAAGTGTCTCCACTGTATTCACTCTTCTGTTTCACTTTTCTTGCCTCTTTATTATTTTTAAAATCTCTAATATAGCTATTGTTTTTTTACTATATATCCTTGAATTGTGTTTTCAGTGGTGATATAAGGATTACAATACAGATGTCCAACTACTCAGTTTATTGGGACCTAGTATTTTACAATGCCAAGTGTAGAAACTTTACATTATGAACTTTACTATAATTCTTTAAGTACCCTAAAGTGTAGTTGTCATAGGTACATCCTTCTGTATTTAACATCTTTCAGGTAACTTTATAACTGTCAGTTATAACCTGGCTTTCAACAATCGTTTTCTCAGAAGAAAATATAGGCTCTTACATTTATGAGACACGATCATTGTTGCTATTCCTTAATTCTGAAGTTTCAAGTTTTGCTACAATATTACTTCCATTCTGCCTGAAGAACTTCATTCAGTATTTCTATTAGAAAACCTTTGCAACTAACATTTTTCTGTTGATATTAGTTTTTGTTTGGTGTTTAACTTCTAGAATGTCTTCATCGTCTTTCTTCCCAAAGGCTACTTTTGCTGGATAGGATGTTGACGTTTACCATCATTTATTTTCAAAATTTTAAAAGTATTATCACACTATATTATGATATTTTTCAGGTCACAGACAAATATGCAATTGTCTGTGTAATGTTCATCTATTTATAATGTTCTGAAAGCTTGATTTGCCTTTAAGTATGTTCTTTCCCTTAAATTTTCACCTGCCTTGTTATAATACATGTAGCTATGGCACTCTTTGATTTTGTGCTTGAAATTTTCTAAGATCCTTCAATGTGTCAATTATTTCATTAAAGTCGTGAAGTTTTAAGCCACAGATATATATCTAGATAGGTATATAGATATCTAATATCACAATATGATTGAGGGCCCTCATAATTTAGATAAATATCAATCCTTGTGACATTCTTCTAAAAGCCTCCCCACTCACATTATTTGAAGAAATAAATAATTTCAACTATTTCATAATAGTTGACTATATGATAGTCAATAATAATAAACTATTAATAAAATAATAATAAACTATTTCAGTGAATAGTCATCTGTTCACGGTTCTCTCCTTTCCCACAGTCTTCCCAGGACTATGTTATCTATAGACTTTATACTTAGCACTCCAGTAAACATGCTCGGAGGAAACCCTAATTACTCATTTCTAAAACAAACCCTTTCCTTGACTACCTGGCAATATTCAGCACCCTGGACAACTCCACACTTCTCTAATCCTCCTTTTCAATAATTTTGCATACTGATCTAGTTTTATTTGGGGGGGGAAAGGGCATTTTTATTTTTATCCCAAACTTTTCAACCTCTTTTTCTCAAACTAATAGTAGATGTTGAATTTTCTCTAAGTCTATCACTGACCAGTTTTACTCTTCACACTCTAATGAATTCAATTAACTTAATTTTTTTCAAATTTAAAACTTCAGTCCAAATCCAATTAAGGCAGCAATTGACTGCATATTTCCTCTTGCAGATTTATAGGACTTTGCCTCAGTATGTCCAGAATTGGATTTATCTTCTCAAATCTATTTCAATGGATTTAAAGGTCTCTAGCTTAGAATTCACAATATTCACCCATTTGCTAATGCTGACATCAAGTTTTTTTGTGGAGTGATCCTGTTTTTAATAGAACTTCTGAAAGTAATTTTTTTATCAGTCTAGTTCTCTCCATTTCCACTGTCCCATTCTGGTTACAGAGAACTATCATCTCTCTGGCCCAGTAATTCTACAATAACATCATAAATACTTTCTTAGCCTTTAATCATTAACCTCCCTTCCTGTAGGAAGAGTGATTTCTTTTTCCTAAATCTATATTTGGAAATGTCATTTACCTAATTAAAACCCTTGGCAGTGAGTCATCCCACTTCAGATAGTGTCCCAACAACAAATTCTACAAGTGATTACATATCTTGATTTCAATGCTCCTCTCTAGTCCAATTTCTATCCTCCTCTTCACACCTTTCTACAACCTAGCCATACCAAACTCCTTTACACTTATTAACATTCCTTGTTTCCTCTAACCTAGACACTTTCAACATATTATTTTCCTTGCTATAGTCTTATCTACAACAATGAATATTGGTCATTAACCCACTCCTCCTCCATATCCCAGGTACAAAGTTAAAAGACTTTGTATTTCAATACACTTTGTATACACAAGGCTTTACATGTTCTGTATGATATATAATATTGTGAATAATAACGGAGAGAAGGAGCAAGAATCCTAAAGCCAGAAGTATCTGCCAGTTTTGTTTTAAAATTTTATGATTTTCATAGATATTATAAGCTTTCTGTTTATTTCATTCTGGTCCCTTCTAACAAAGGTTAAGTCTGATTCTAGGAAAAATCTTTAAGAAAAACTCTTTAATTCCTAATTTAAAAGTTTTATAGTCCTCATGGAGAAACATACTCCTTCCCCTGTAAAATAACTTTCTTTTTGTTACATCCTTCTATTAGACAAATATGTAACTTAGATTTTTTATATCTAGAACTATTTAGAACCATATCTAGGTACTTAAGTTCTTCTACCAATAGTTTGAGCACAGAAGAGCTTGCATTTTTTTTCTTTCCTCTCCCCTTTCTTCCTTGATCTTTGCTGTGTTTGTGTATTTATTAACCGTTAAGAACTTACTCTTGACTTCAAATTAGTATCCTATAAAAGGTAAAAGAGTTTTGAATATGAAGTCAAAAAATTTCCTAGAAAAAAACTTTGCACATTCACCAATCCAAAGAGGAAGTTGTGTCAAAATCCCACTATTGTCTCCCATACCTCCCCTAAACCTAAGGATTCCACAATTGAATTCCAAAACACATTTCCCCATTCATGTAACAAATGTGTATTTAATGTTACTGCCACAGTAATAACTTGAAATACATAAATGGGAAAAGCATCACTATCATTTACATAGCTTAGTGAAAGAGACCAAAAAGGAAGTAGACAGAAATATAATACAGGTAAATGTCACACTGAAAGATGTAGAAGGTTTTCATTCACTATCTTAGAGATTATGGTATTACTGAATCTTGAAAAAGGAACACAATTTCCAAATAGCAGATTGTAGTTTATTCTAAATGAAAACATCACAAAGAATAAATACGGTGTTTTGGGGAACTGTCCTCTGACCTGGCTGCAATAGAAATTACCAAAGGAGAAGTTCTGCAAGTAGAATGGACAGAAAGGTAATATACAAACCATCAAAGACCTTTTGCCAAGCTAAGAGGTTTGCTTGAGGCGACAAAAAGCCATTAATCAAATTGATCAGGTTTTTGAAAAGTAGCTGAAAATTCATATACTTAAATAAAGGAAATAGTTATACCTGCTGGAAGTCATTTAGTCTCTTTAAAAATTATACTAATTTGGGGTGTTTGGGTGGCTCAGTCGGTTAAGAGTCCAACTTCAACTCAGGTCATGATCTCACGATTCATGAGTTTGAGCCCTGTGGCCGTACTCTGTGCTGACACCTCAGAGCCTGGAGCCTCTTTCAAATTCTATGTCTCCCTCTCTCGCTGCCCCTCTCATGTTCTGTTTCTTTCTCTCAAATTGTACACACACACACACACACACACACACACACGATTCAATGAAGTGTATTATTCCATCTTAAAGATGAAATTATGAGCCAAAAATATTGAGTAATTTGCTTAAGGACATACAGTTGATAATAAATACAGGAAGTAAATTTAGGTTCCACAAGATAGTACATATAACTAGCACATCATATGAAGAATATTTAACAAGAAAGAAAATCTATCAATTAAGGAAAACAAAAACAGAGGCACAACTCAAGATTAAGAACCTGTACATGTGTTTCTTAAATTCTTATTTGCCTGTGGGTCAAATCTACAAAGAGAAGTAGCTAGATCTTTTAAAAATTGAAGGTAATATGTAATAAGACATTTTAACTGATCTGTAGCTATGTGTGAGCATACTGGATTGGCTCTCTTGTGAGCATTCCATTGTTAGAAGATTTCTTGTGTAATTATAAGATAAAAACAGATTGCTGATACTACCCTCTGTGATGGGACTTCTTGCTGTTGCAAATGGAAAGAGAATTTTTTGAGTTAATTGAAAACACAGCTTGATGCCCCATGCAGTTTAAATACAGAAATTCAATGCATAGAAAAATAAATAAACTATGTTAATGTTTAAATTGAGATAAATTGGTAGAGAATCTTGAATTATAGTTTTTTATCCTCTTCAAATACCTCTAAACATACAATCTATACAATACTTTACTGATAACATAAAGATATATTCTTTAGAAAACTCACATTCATCATTTGGAACAAACATTCAACAAAGGCACATGATGTCTAAAGTGACTTGGAAGAAAATATTCTGCTAGAATCAGTTCATAAATAATAAGCAGTCATGTAACTGCTTTCTTTTACAGTATGTCACTTGATACAAACAAATTACCTTTCTGGAAAGATGTCTTTATTACTCCCATTTTGCAGGTGATAAAACTAATGTGGTGACATTAAGAATGCCAAAAAAAAAAAAAAATTAATGACTATTTAGTGACAAAGTCAGTAACCATACTTGTTTTAAGGTTTTTTTTTTTTTAATATTTATTTTTGACAGAGCATGAGTGGGGAGGGGCAGAAAAAGAGGAAGACACAGAATCTGAAGCAGGCTCTAGACTCAGCTGTCAGCACAGAGTCTGACATGGGGCTCGAACCCATGAACTGTGAGATCACGACCTGAGCGCAAGTCAGACACTTAACCAACTGAGCCATACAGGTGCCCCCATACTTGTGACAGTGAAAATTCTTAAGTATCTTCCCATCCTCTAAGTTCAGCCCACAAAATTTTTGAAACAGGCACTCTCCTGTCTGCTAGGAGCAAAGCCACAGACTGTAGCTGTAGAACTCCTGTTTGGTAGATGGATATAGGAAATAAGCAGCTAAAGAAATAACTATATGATTGATATGAATAAACTAATGCAGGTTAAGGAAAAAGTTGTTGGGGTGGTTGACATTTCCCTTAGAGTTGTTAAGAAAAAGCTTTTCAAGGAAGTTTAAAAAAAATGAAATGAGTGAATGACAAAAATATTCATTCTTATATCCAATACATTTATATACTCATGTTATTTTTTGTTTTATATATACACACATATACATATAAACACATGAAAACCTATATTCATGTGTAAGTATACATATGTACATAAATACACATTTTTTAATAATTTTTTAATGTTTTTATTTATTTCTAGGTGAGGGAGAGAGAGAGAGACAGCGCTAGCAGGGGAGGGCCAGAGAGAGAGGGAGTCACAGACTGAAAGAGGCTCCAGTCTCTGAGCTGGCAGTCAGCACAGAGCCCGACGCGGGGCTCGAACCCACGAACCACGAGATCATGACCTAAGCGAAAGTCGGACGCTTAACCGACTAAGCCACCCAGGCGCCCCCCACCAAAAAAAATTGCACATTTTTAAATTCCTTAAGGCAACGAAAAAAGTTATTCCAGGATATAAATTAGTTTATAATTACTCCAACCCTCATTCTCTATGTAAAATGTAGGTGTAGACATAGTAGAAAGTCATTATATTGACCAAAATATATAATTTTAGATAAGGAAGTTTAAACATGAATGTTAATTAAAACATACTATGTACGTGTATAATACATACTATTCCCATATGTACACATACATTATGTGTACCTGAGATATTTATGCATATACACATATATCCTACATGCATGTGTGTAGTATATAACATAGTATGACACATGAGTTCTATTCCTTTTACAAAATGTCAATCCAAAACCCGAGGCATCTTTGTTACAAAATTACTGACCTGTTATTTCCCCAATCCCATCCAGCCAAACTATTACTTTCTGATCCTAAGTGGACAAGTACATATCTGACTTCTCCAGATTCAAACACAGCAAACATATTTCTTACTGACTTTGCTAGTGTCTTATAGGGATCCTTCTCATGATCAGGCAGCCTGTTGGCAGTTGAAATAAAAATACTGGGTAGAACCTAGACTTTAAAAAAATTGACAAGCATTCAAAAACTCCCTGTGTGGGTGCCTGGGTGGCTTAGTCAGTTAAGCGTCCGACTTTCGCTTAGGTCATGATCTCACAGTTTGTGGGTTCAAGCCCCGCGTCGGGCTCTGTGCTGACTGCCAGCTCAGAGCCTGGAGCCTGCTTCAGAGTCTGTGTCTCCCTCTCTTTTTGACCCTCCCCTGCTCATGCTGTCTCTCCTAGGAAAAAAAAAAAAAAAAAACATTAAAAAAATAAAACACCTTCCTGTGAGTAAATAGATGTGGATTGAGGGGAAAGACTAGCAGTTTAGGAGTGGATACTTTGTAAGTATTTGAGCCACACTTAAATTTGTATGTGAGAACTGCCCTTGCTCAGTCAGGAGCATATAAACCATTTTCACTAGGACAGTGTGTTTTGCTGCAGCACCAAAACTTATAACGTGATAAATTACTTACAATTAATAATGGCACATCAGGCTGCATGAGCACCTTATGTCTCAAGGATAGGTATTAAGTTCTAAAGCCCGACAGTCAACTATGAAGAGCATCTCTGGCATCTGAAGAACAACCCAAATCCCTAGAGATCTACTGTGTGAATCTTCTGCTGAGGATTTTCAGAGGTTTAATATAATGTACAGATTTATTAAAGTACTATTGGATCTACTGGGTTAGAAAGACCAGTCAAGGAGAACATTTTTCATCCCATTCTGAAATTGTTGCAGAAATTTTCAGGCTCAGAATCCCACTCAAACTCTGCAGCCTTATGCACTGAATGCAATGTATGCTGCCCCCAATAGTTATGGGGCCCGAAAAGCTTTTTACATCTTAGTGATAGACTCTATACGTAATAACAACTTGTGTCCCAACTTAAAAGAATGCCATGACAATCTTTCAGACTATTAGTCCCCTGTAATTCCTCTGAAGTGGAAGAACCCTGAGTTTTCACAAGATTTTTTACCCTTCCAGTAGATATGCATCCTAACTGATTTGCTCCTTCAACCTCAAGGCTAATCAGCATGTTCTCATCAATAAATGGAAACCAACTTGACAATAAACCATTTGTAAAAAAAAAAAAAAAAAAAAATTAAAAAAGAATTGAAATACTTAAGTTTTATTGAGAACTTAAAAAATAAAAAAATAAAAAATAATCAGTTATATTTTTCATTATGTAAAGGAATTCAAGACCTCCACCCTACTCTCCCCAGAGAGGATGACAATTAATATAGACCTGACACAAGACCATGAAAATATACTGTTTTCCTCTCCAGGTAAAAGAAACTATTCCTGGTAATCCTTCTTAATTAGAAGAGTGCAAGGAACAATGGCTATATGTGGAGCTTCAGTTACACAAATCTTGTTCCAGTTAGGATATCACACTTGAAACTGCAGTGCAATTGAAATAAGGACCAAGTAAAATTTCACTACAATGTACAGAGATTAATAAATATTCTAAATAGACTTAATGTTCAAGATAAATAAGAATGTGACAGGTGCTTGGGTGGCTAAGATCGTGATCTCACAGTTTGTGAGTTCAAGCCCCGTGTCGGAATCTGTGCTGACAGCTCAGAGCCTGGACCTTGCTTAGGATTCTGGGACTCCCTCTCCCTCTGCCTCTCCCACTCATGTTCTGTTTCTCTCTCTCAAAAATAAACACTAAAAAAGGGAAAGAAAGAATTTGAGAAACCACTAATCTCCTTTTCCAAAGTTGTCTTTAATGGCATCAATTGAATCTACCACAATACACAATATATTTTTTAAATTTTTATGTTTATTATTTTTGAAAGAGAATGACACAGAGTGTGAGCAGGGGAGTGTTACAGAGCGAGGGAGACACAGAATCTGAAGCAGGCTCCAGGCTCTGAGCTGTCTGCACAGAGCATGATGCAAGGCTCAAACTCACAAACCGTGAGATCATTACCTGAGCTGAAGTTGGACACTTAGCTCACTGAGCCACCCAGGCTCCCCTACAATATTTTTTTTATCAGATTGGTTAAAAAAAAAAAAAAAAAGACTATCAAAGGGCTTCCACATAGTACTACATGATATAACAACTGTTGGTCCATTGGTTGGAAAACCAATTTGGAATTACCATAAATTTATTCCATTTATACATTGACAAACTAAAGAATGACAGAGTAGTTCCACGAACCAAATGGCCTACCCTTGTGCAAGATCTGTACCCAAACTTAACTGAGGCTCATAATAACTCCACTGTGATTGGTGGGCCACACTCAGCACGGAGTGTCCGGGACCAATATCAATATGCGAAAAGCATTGATAGTTTTATTTATTTGTTTATTTTTGGATAGTTTGATTTTATGCTGGTAAAGTTTTCATAAGTAACCACAGTTTCTAATAAATATAGCCTACAGAAGATTTATAATCTATCAATTTCATATGATCTTGAGATATTCTACTGAGTAAATTCAGGTTTTGTGTCTTGAGATTTGGAAAATGTACATTTAATCAAGCACTTCTGTACACTGTTTATATAGTTCAAGTCTTAGTAAACTGGGGATCATTTTATCACCACAAAAATCTCTGTTTAAATCTATTTGTTACTCTATTGTCCCTGCTTCCAAATATAATTGTATCCCCTTTATTGCTTGAGATTAAGATAGCAGTAAAGCCTCTCTCACTCCAAAATTTCCATTTAAATTAGGAATATCTTCATAACAGCATCTATTACCATTATCCCCTCCTAAAAGGTCCAGCAATCACAGAGGTTTATATGGAAGTTGGTTCTCCTTCACTAACACATTTATCAAGGCAGTCAGTCAGTCAGTCAGTCAACTGTTTATTTTAGAGAGAAGGGGAAGCAGGATCTAGGCTTTTAGATGTCAGCACAGAGCCCAATGTGGGGTTTGGCCTCAAGAATCAGGAGATCATGACCTAAGCCGAAATCAGACACTGAACCCACTTGAGCCACCCAGGCACCTTTCTCAACTCTTGAATAAAGGGTTATTCTTCTGAGTCCTGAGTATGTGCAAGTATGTATAGGTGCAGGTCTTTCATAAAAAATTCTCTCCTTCTCCACTGCATGTCCATTTCATTCATCCTCTTACATTATATCAAATAAATTTTGACACTTTAACCTCAGTAACGAACAGCCACTATTGAATTCAGCTTTCAAACAGCTCATCACAAATTATTTGAGCCACTTCCAACACAGAATCCATATCTGAGAAGTTACCTTTAAGGATAAATTTCTCACATGATTATATTTTATCCTCCTCAGTTTAACATCTTTCAAATCCAATTTTACACATTTTCCCTTTAAGCCTCCATAAATATAAATTAGCAAAAATATTGTTTTTCTGTGTCCATGTGATACTTGAATCCCTACAGCATCTTATAATCTAGTTATAGAGGAAATAGGGGATTGAAGTAATGGATCTTCAGAGTAATAAGCATTCTCTTTTAACAATGTTTGTAAGGCAAAAAAAAAAAAAATGGGTTGCTTCCATTGACAATAAAGCCTTGGACATCTTTCAGAATCATTTGAGTCCTTTTAAGTTATTAATCTACTTCTTTACAAAAGAGTCTAGTTGATACATTAAATACTTGATAAATTTCTGGCTTCAGCTTACAGGGTAATCCTGCAACATAGTTAATTACATTTGGGTATAGAGGCACCTGGGTGACATGACTTCAGCTCAGGTCGTGATCTCACAGTTCGTGGGTTTGAGCCCCAAGTCAGGCTCTGTGCTGACAGCTAGCTCAGAGCCTGTAGCCTGTCTTTGGATTCTGTGTCTCCCTCTCTCTCTGACCCTCCTCTGCTCATGCTGTCTGTCTGTCTGTCTCTCTCATTCTTACTCTCCCTCTCTCTCTCTCTCTCTCTCACACACACACACACACACACACACACACAAATAAAAACATTGAAAAAAAATTTTAAGTTACATTTGGGTATAATTTTCAGTCACATGTACCTTACAGCTACAAGAGGTCTACCATAGTAAAACTCTGCCCTTATCACTATGACTTAAAGTTTTATTTCTTGAGCTTATCCTTTTCATCCTGTAAACTCTGTTCAGATTTATACCATCCCATCAGCAGCTGCTGTCACTAACACTCATGTACAGTAGCAGCCACATGTCTCACCAAAGCCTGCCCTTCCTGCGGTACTTCAATCTAAGTGATCAGTGATGGTAATTTAATCCAGAGGCCAACACATCTCATATTCCGATAAGACCTTTTTTTTTCTCGCGCATTTTTTTAACATTTTTATTTATTTCTAGGAGAGAGAGAGAGAGAGAGACAGCGTGAGCAGGGGAGAGTCAGAGAGAGAGGGAGATACAGAATCTGAAGCAGGCTCCAGGCTCTGAGCTGGCAGTCAGCACAGAGCCCGAGGTGGGGCTCGAACCCACGAACCGCGATATCATGACCTAAGCAAAAGTCGGACGCTTAACGACTAAGCCACCCAGGCGCCCCTTCTCACATTTTAAAGAAACAATCTCAGAATTCCATCTGTGAGGGTACATTTCCTAAAAAGCTTCACTCATGGTGCAGTCACAACACAGAAAATACTCTGTGCTGAAAGGGGTCCAAAAGGGGAGTCAGTTGTGTACTTGTCTAATTCCATATCCAGGGACATCATATTGGTAGTTTGGAATCTGCCATGGTGGGAACTATTCACACCTTAGAAACGAGCAAATGTGAAGTCATGTATCCCTTTCCCACCTCACCCGAGAACCAGTTGTTAAAAATTTACCATTACAGAGTTGCACTTACAGATTTAGAGATGAAGTTTGCTAACTGGAACTGATTAAACATGTACTGGATAAGAACAAAGTTATTTCCTTGTGGTTATATAGAAAATAATTACAGAAATCAGTTCCAAACCCTACTGCTAAGAAACCTAAAAAAGATGTTATTAGAGAATCCAGTGGTACAAAGAAGCTCTGCATGAGGTAGGTTCTTAGAGGGACCCTGCAATCCTGGACCTCTACATTGTTCTACCAAGGAGAAAGAGATAAGCCTTGGCAGGGAATCAGCCATGTGGTTGACAGCCTGAGAGAAGCTAGTTTGTTTCTCAGCAGATTAAGAGACTGGCATGGCTGGTACTCTCACAATAAGGTATAGCTTGTTCACTCTTAGTACCAGTAAGCCAGCCTAGTGACGCTGGTACTGCAAAGGACTTTGGGAATTGGTAGAAACTGACCATGGTCACTAAAAGAATACTGACAGGAAATTGGAAATATAAAGAAAGGCTCTTATCTATATTCTCATCATCTGATTTTCTCCTAATGCCTATTAGTTGACCCTAACTGAAAGCCATCTTGTCAAAGAAATCGGGAACTATCATTTACAAAGTCAAAGCCTAGGAAATCAAATTTGAATATAAAAGGCATGGTTTTAAGAAATAAGTAAGGAACCAGAATGAGGAACTTCTGCATCTTGTACAAAGGTTTAAAATTTTATACGGAGGGCAACTGAAGAAACTTGAAATGCTTGATGTCCACAGAATGAGCTAATCAAGTACTTCAGAAAAATCACTTGGCATCAGTGTGCATGGTGAATGGGAAACAGGATGACATTAATGGGGAAGGAAATGTTTAAGAGACTACTGCAATAATTTAGGTGAGAAATTTTGAGAGCCTCAATTTCAGAAGTGCTAGGGAGCTGAGGAGACAGGGTAGTTTGAGCAATAATTCACAATACTGAATTTCATTGGTCTTCATCCTATTTAGATAACGCTAAGGAAACACTAACTTTTGAAACTACTGTTTACCTACATGAAACGTTTAAAAGTACTTAATACACCAAAGAGTTACTGAATACGAATTTCATTCCATTGCTTCTAATTTTGTTTTCAGACTATAGAAATAATTTTCAATACCAAACATACAGAAACGTTAAAGGTATGTTTTTAAGTTTACTTATTTTGGAAGTGAGTGAATGAGTAGGGGAGGAGCAGAGAGAGGGGGAGAGGGAACCCCAAACAGGATCTGTGCTATAAGTGTAGAGCCCCATGTGGGAATTGATCTGAGGAACCATGGGATCATGATCTCTGCTGAAACCAAGAGGTGGAGGCTTAAGCAACTGAGCCACCCAGGTATCCCTAAAGGTATGTTTTAATATTAGATTTGGAAATACAGAAAACATAGAATTCCAAATTAGAATTCTAAGTCTAATTCTAATAAATAGAATGTCACTATTTCATCTCTATATAGTTAATTGGATATGAAATAGTTGATTATACAGTAATAAAATATATTTAATCATTCCTTTCATAGCTTCACAGTAATTTATGTCCCAATAAATGTATTCAGATATAAAGCAAAGTTTTCCATTTAGTTTTAATGCCAAGCATAGCAGCCTATAACACACTGAACATTTTAAGGCTTTGATTATTCAGACAGCAATACTCTGGAGTCCTTATATCCTAATCAGCATCAGATACAGAAATAAAAGTATTAACATCTCAGAGGTTAAATGTACATTGTTTGAAAAAAATGTGTATAGATGAGTTCACATACAAGCCATTCATGAGCCTATATACCACTAGAGCTTCAGAAATCCCAGATTAGAGTAACAGAATATCAGAATTACCAAAGTTGCAAAGGTTGGTTCCAAGAGAAAGAGCAAAGTGGTAAACTGAATACTGTCTAAGAAATTAGTACTTTGGATACCATTCAGGTAACTCTTGGCCTCCAGAGTTCCAACTAATAAGCAGACGACAGAAACAAGGCATCCCAGGCAGCAGTTCAATTTTGAAAATTAAAAGAACATGCCAAGGCAGAAGTCCAATGCTGTAAATGGATTCAATACTGGGAGGAACAGATCCTAAAGTGCTACTACTGAGAATGACATGAGTTTTTGTTCATCCATCTGATTAATCAAATTATGGTTCTCATTAAGAGCAAAGGGTATGCAGGATACTGGCTTCTGATTTCCTGATCTATTGTAAGTCACTCTAACCCTTCTGGAAGAGTTTTCACTGAAGGAGCAAGGAGTGGACATATGCACTGTTTCTGGTAAGGCTGCCTTGGCAACAGACACAATTGAGCCAACAATGGCACTTCACAAAAGATATTGCCACTGGGAGAAGGAAAAGGCAGCCATGTCAACTAGGTCGGGCTACCTAACAATCAGTGAGCAAGGTTATCAGTATTACAGTAGTCATTCTAAGCCATCAGCAACTATTAAGTTATTCCATGAAAAGAAATACTATTAATGCTAAAAAATAATTATCAATTTGAGGCAGAGTTGACAGTAATGGGAGGAATAAATCAAAGATTTGTGGGTAAGAAGACCTGGCATTGCTACATGTATATTTGGCCAAAATAGCGAACAAAGTATTAAGGTGAAAAACACAAAACTAAATCTAAACAAAAAACAATGAAGCAGAATATAAAGAACATGAAGACACAAAAACTGAAAGCACATTAGTGAAGCAAATGATTATCATGAATTCACCACACTTTTAACACAAAAAGAGACACTCTGTAATAATGAGCTACTTTAATTCTGAAAACAAAATAGCTTTAAACACATAAAAAGTCTGAACTTACTAATAAAACTCTAAAAGCGGGTCTCTTTAGGACTATTTTAGCATGTTGCTGAATTCAGATGAACATCCAAAAGCAAAGACAAAGCAATTTAATTCTTCTACACATTCTTGAAAAATGCCTAAGATGCTGTGGTAAAGCCTGGGATTTTGTCACCCAATTATCGTATGACAGCCTCAAGCACTGATACAGCATGCATCCCGTGTCTTTCTCCCTCCAATATCACTTTCCTATCATAAAAGATACTCTTCTCCAGGGTGAAAGAGACAAATTGGTTTCAGTTCCTTACAGTTCTCTCAATCCTTGCTAGGATAAACAAGGAGGCCTAGAAACCATAGACTCAAATATTGATGTCTTCATAAGTAGATGTGTCCACTAAAAATACATTATTCATTTCCCACTTCACATCTTTTTACATACAATCACACTGACACCCATGCAAGTCCTACATAAAGAAACACCTACATTTTAAGCAGAAATGACATCCTCAAAAGAATTTATCTTCATGTAATGGTTTTATCCCCACCTCACCCCCACATATCTTATGTGCTATATTTGAAAGAAACTGTGTGCCTATCTGATCATTATAACTCTTCATTTATTACAGTTCCACTTTATTTCTTGACTTATACATTTCTGTCAAGTCTATTTGTTGAAAGATTTGAGCATGTATGTATGAGTATGCATGTACATGTGATTTTCAACCAGGCTTAAAAACATGAACACAAACGAAATAACAAAAATTCAATAGATACTGATTTCTTGCATTTTTAAAGATAACTTGCTACAGATTTTACAGAAGTTCTAAGAGATAATGGTCTAACACTTGCCAGCTGTGAGGATTGTATTTCAGATAAAAAACTGGTCCCATTTTAGCCTAACATATTACAGCTGCTGAGTAATGACTACATAGAATTCTCCCCCTCCCCCACCAAGAGAGAAGGTCCTAAACAATGAATTACTAATGCAAGCAATGAAATGTTTCTTTGCATTAATTCATATTTCAAATATAGAAACAAATTAGTTTCAAGTCTTGTTCTCTATATTCAATGATCACACTGTAAAAGTAAAAGTACATTCTGGATTCTAAGGTATTGTTCTTTATCCAGCAAGCAGTGATCTTAAGGTGATGAAATAAATATTTGGGACCAGCTGTATTAAATTTAAAAAAATAGAAATAGAAAATAGAATATAAATTATCATAATGTATCCCAAGCATAAGCATACTCTGACATGCTGTTTTTGATAGGTTAACAAATTTATATATGACGGCTTGAGTTTTTTCCTAAATTAAAATTATATACAGAAAATACAGATATTTATTGTACATTTTAGTTTGTACCAACCTATACACACATGAAATTGACACATCAAAATATGGAGCACTGCCATCACCCTAAAATCTTCCCTCATGCCCCTTTCCTCCACCTGTATCACAGAGGCAAGCATTACTCTAATTTCAAATTAGTATTGCAGGTTCTACTTCATATACGTAGAATGATACAAGGTGTTTGGGTTTTTTCCCCCCTATTTATGTTGGGTTTGTTTGGCTTTATTTCCACCCCCTTCCTTGCCAGATTCTAAAGATAACAGTTTAGAACATTTATATTTACGTGTTACTTTTTTCTAATATAAACATGTATAATTAGGACTTTTTCCTCATAGCACCGCTTCAGCTGCATCACACAAAATTTAATACAGTGTGTTTTCATTAGTGTTCAGTTAAAAATATTTTCTAATTTCTCACTGAGGATGGGCGTTGGGCAAAATGGGTTAAAGGGAGTAGGAGATACAGATTTCCAGGTATGGAATGAATAACTCACAAGGAAGAAAGCTATAGTAGAGGAATAATAATCAATGATGTTATAATAGCATTACCTGGTGACAGATATAGCTACACTTGTGAGCAGAACAAAACACTGACTTGTGGAATCGTTACATTGTATGCCTGAAACTAATCTAACATTCTGGGTCAACTATACTTCAAAGTTTAAAATAAAACAAGTATAGAGGCGGTCTGGGTGGCTTAGTCGGTTGAGCGTCCGACTTTCGCTTAGGTCGTGATCTCGCGGTTCGTGGGTTCGGGCCCTGCGTCGGGCTCTGTGCTGACTGCCAGCTCAGAGCCTGGAGCCTGTTTCAGTCTGTGACTCCCTCTCTCTCTGACCCTCCCCTGCTAGCGCTGTCTCTCTCTCTCTCCTAGAAATAAATAAAACATTAAAAATAAATAAATAAATAAATAAAACAAGTATATTGATTAGTTGCCAAATAACTTGGGGTTATCTACATGTTTTTATTAATTCTTAATTATCATAAAGCATATTGAGAAAGGTTTCAACTTTTGAAATTGACTATGGCTTATATTATAGGCTAGTACATGGTCTACACTAGGGTATGCCTTAGTCTTACAGGGTTCTTATTAGAAAGTACCACATACCAAACGTGTATGGGTAGTTCAGTTGCATAAGCATCTGACTCTTGGTTTTGACTCGGGTAATGATCTCACAGTTTATGAGACTGATCCCCATGTTGAGATCTGAGAATGCCGAGCTCTGAGGGAATTCTCTCCCTTATTTTTCTGCCTCTCCCCCACAATAAATAAATATTTTAAGAAGACCTCAGACTAGGTGACTTAACAGAAATGTATTTCTCACAACTCTGGTGACTATTATTCTGCTGTCAGGGTGCTGTTTATGGGGTTCTGGTGAGAGCCCTGTTTCTGGCTTATTTCCTCCTTTTATAAGCATATTAACCCTATCATAAGGACTCCACCCACATGACCTCCCCTAAATGTAACCATTTCCTCAAGGACCTAACTCCAAATACCATCTCATTAGGAGTTAGGGCTTCAAAATACAAATTTTAGGGTTGCACAAATATGCACTCCAATAACAGGGAAGGTTAACGGACTTAAAAAAAAAAAAAAAGAAAAAGAAAAACCATGTGTATTCCATTTATTGGCTATAGCATTCTATAGCTCTCTATTACCTCAAATTGCTGGCAGCAATGCTCAAATTGTGTGTCCATGTATCCGTACTTTTCTACTTCTTGCAATTGAGAAGAATGTTAAGTCTCAATTTTGTAATTATGAATATGTCCTTTTTTCTTTCAATCCATTATGTTTCTACTATACATTTGGAATTATGTTGTAGGATATAGGTGAAGCTCTATTAAGTACATATGACTATTACAGTATTTACATATCTCTGGTAACACTGTTTTGAAGCCAAATCTGTCTCACGGTAGTATATACCATGTTAGGTTTCTTAGAGTTACTGTTTACATGGTATATTTCTTTCTAGCATTTTGACCGCCACCTATTTGTGGTGTTTTTATTTTTTAATATATTTTTTTAATTTTTTAACATTTATTTATTTTTTGAGAGACAGAGAGAGACAGAGTGTGAGTGGGAAAGGGACAGAGAGAGAGGGAGTCACAGATTCCGAAGCAGGCTCCAGGCTCTGAGCTGTCAGCACAGAGTCCGACGCGGGGCTCTATCTCACAAACCAGGAGATCATGACCTAAGCCAAAGTCGGACGATTAACCGACTGAGCCACCCAGGTGCCCCTTTAACGTTTATTTTTGAGACAGAGAGTAGAAGGGGGACAGAGAGATAAAGGGAGACACAATCTGAAGCAAGGTCCAGACTCTGAGCTATCAACACAGAGCCTGATCTGGAGCTTGAACTCATGAACTGAAAGATGATGACCTGAGCTGAAGCAAGACATGCAACTGATTGAGCCACATGGACACCCCAGAATTCACCTCTTACAAGGAGCATACAGTGGTGTCCTCACTTACTAATATTGATAATCTCTAACTTTTTATTTGGATCTATGAGCCCAACTACATTTAATGTGGTCATTGGTATGGGTTGAAATTAAGTCAATCATCTTCTTTGTTTTCCATTTGTTTCCTTTTCATTTTACTTTTGCTACTCTTTCTTGAAATATTTAGGATTATTATTTTTTTACTCTATTCTCATCAGAAGTACCATGTATAATTATATTATTCTTTAGAGGCTACTCTAGGTTTTAATGTTAATTTTTAAGCTATTACAATTTATCCTAATTAAGAAACCATATTTTTATTAAAGGCAGCCATTTTGTCTTAACAGGAACAAGAAAAGGTTTCCCACAATCATCACTCCTATCCCACAAAATACAATCCTAGCTAGAGCAGTTAAGCAATAATAGAAATAAGACATATCTGGAATAAAAAGTAAAAAGTAAAACAGTCTCTTTATAGAAGACATTATATAAAAAAAACCTAAAAACTCCACAAAAAAAATTTGTTAGTACGAATTTAGTAAAAGTTTAGTAAACTTTCATGATACAACAACATACAAAAATCAATTGCTTTCCTATTCACTATCAATGAACTATCTGAAGAAAAATTTAAGATGACAGTCCTATTTACAATAGCTTTAAGAAAAATGAGATGCTCAGGAATAAACTGAAGGTGCTGAAGCATCACTGAATATACAGTGAAAATTCTAAGACACTGATGGAAAGAATGACAACTCAAAGGGAAAGAAATCCCATGCTCCTTGATTAAAAGAACCAGGATGGGGAGAGGGCAAGATGGCGGAGAAGTAAGGAGCTCCGTACTTGCACTCGCGCCCATACATCACACAGAAAAGATCCGAAGACATTGGAAACCTTACAAAACCTGAGAGATTGGGAGAAAAAAGACGCAGAATCCACTGAGAGAGCCTTCTAACGTGAGTGCGAACCGGGGAAGATAAAATCGGGCCGGGATC
>NW_024082936.1:0-6031 GCF_003009895.1 Hyaena hyaena
ATCAGAGCATCATGTACACCATAAACCAGGAATGGCAAACAGGTTTCATCATTTAGCCAACTATTAACAATTAGAAATGACACTCTGGAAAACTGTGTTAAGAAGGATTCTGAGGACACACCTGGGTTCATTGGAAAATGTTCCCTGATCACTTACCAGCATATACTAGAGGTACAGGAGGGAAAGTGATGGTGTACATGCCATATAATTACTCCTCCTTGTAATTCCAAATTTGTAATTCCAAAATAGTATCCCAGTGCCAGAAAATAGGCAACCATAAAGCAAAATTGTTTGAAACTAAAGGTCTGTGTGTGTTGTCAGTGAGATCATCTGGAGATAATGAATAGGGCTTTCATTGGTTACTTCTTTCACCTCCTCTTTCCATTGTTAAACACTTAGATGTAGCCTGATGCTCAACCTACCTTAAACAGGTCCTATATCAAGGGAACCAAGGGACAGGATCTGTGTATATCCTGTCCTTGTCGGTGGCATATGTCTGAGGCTTCAGAATCAGAAAGCATCCTGGTAGAAAAGCCTAAAGAAAAGCAATCATCAAGTGTCAGCGAATAGAAAACAACCATCAAGGTCTCATAAAACAACTTGCCTGGAATCTTGTGAGTACTACCCAAAAGTCCTTATATGGAATCACCAGATTGGTTACCTTCTATTCAAGGAGAGTAGAAAGCAAGGTGAGGAAGGTGGGGGGAAAGTCGATGCTTTCTACAGCTCATAAAGGAAAAATCTGTTTTTTAGAGATCTGAAGGAGAAAAAAATAATTTTCTGCCTCTAGTCCCAAATTTCTCAAGGCCTCTGTCTATTGGTCCTATGGTGGCTTTATTGGATTAAAGTATAACTCTTTTCTCAGAGTTAACTTAAATTCCCTCTGAGCACATTACTTCCAGGTCCTTCCACACCTTGCCTGTGGGAGACACTGCTAGTCTACCTACATGGAACAAGGCTCCAAATCTGTGTCTGTGAAATAACTGAGCTCTTTCTAAAACAGGGTTCAGACCAACCTAGGACACTTGGGTCCTGGGTTCTCTGCCAAAGGTATCACAATGGAGCCTGATTTCCCTGCCTGTTCAGTTGACATTGTTTTGAAAAAGTTGAAGGGCACAGAATCGGCAAATTCAGGAGCCCATGAAAGCAACCTACAGGGCTGACCACAAGTCTTCTTTGCTTTTCTGTGGCTAGAGAAAGAATTCTCTTCTCCTAACTTACTATCTCCCGAAAGGTTCAGGCTCAGCAACCAGAAGCACTTAGTTATGGGAGTGAAAGGACAATGGGCAGGAGTAGGATCACTGGTTCCCTGGTGTCTCAGGCCAGGGAGTTGTGACATTGGTTTGTGATATCCCAAAGCCACAAGAGAAACAGGAGCCAGAGGTGGTACAGGGCATCTTGCATAACCTACGTCTTGCATAAACCAGACTCAGAGGTCCTCTGAAAGCTTCACCATTTACCTCAGTAACAGTTTGTCATTTACTGAAATCCCCACATCCCCTCCCAAGATATCAGAACTTGGGAGGTGGAGACAGTCCAATTGTGCCCAGCATGATCAAGTGAGTGAATTGAATCGGGTCTACCTTGTGAATTTACAGGGCTGAAGTTCTCCCTTCAGGTGGGCACTTTAGTGTCATGGAGGGACCTGCCCCCAGTAACTTCCTGAAGGCTGCTCTAAATGGCAGTGTGGGTTCCTGAGCCCTTCACCTTGCCTTGGAGCCCAACAAACTTGCATGAGCATGCAGTAAATAGGTGGATGTGGAAGAAGATACATCCCTGGCCCAACAGGAGACATTCACATTCCACCAGGACAGGGAACTAGAACTAGGGGGCTGCAGGGGGGCACCCACGGGCCAGTGTCCTGGGCAAGTCCTATCTCACACATGCCTCTACTGGCTTAGCTGTGACTGAGTTGGACCCAGAGGGCCTGAAACTCCCCTGGGAACCAGGAGATAACTCCAACTTTCACAGTGCACAGGAAGCTGCCACATGCCAATTCCTTTTTCCCATAGGGAGATACACAGACTGGCACTTTGTAAGTGGCAGCAATGAGGATGTGCTTTTGGTGTTAAAGTTTCACAGAAGGCAAGCTGTGATTCAAGGAGAAAAATATGTGTCTTTTTGTTTGATGGGTAGATAAGCACGTTTAAAATCAGGTAATGACAATAACAAAAATCAGACCCCCACTCTGTGCTAGTTATCAGAACAGCACTGGAGCCCCTGCGATGAATGGAACATGCTTCTTTGGACCAAGTAGCTAAAACTAGCTGGTATATAGATTTCCAGGGCACCACTATTTTCCTATATCATGGAAATTGTTTTCACCATCTTTGAAGAAAGAATTTGGTTTTTAAATAAATGTTATTCATTTTTGTCACTCAATGTAAAAGTTTTAAAAGTTTAAAACTCTAGGGGAGCCCTTTCTGCTGGTATATAGATTAATAGCTTCTTCCCTTAACCGAAAAATAATAGATTAAGGAACCAGTTCCGATAAGATCACAAACGATTGCTTGAAAAACCTGCCAATGCAAACACCAAGAAATTCTATTACATACAATAAACATGCTTTTAAATGTGAAGCTGGGAATGGAGGCAGAAAAAGATATTCAAAGGCACCCAGAGAAAAAAGGCTTGGTGTAAGAGGACACTGACCGCTGCTCGGTGTGGTGGGGAAAATGCCCACTTCCTCGTTATTGCCTGTTAAGGTCAGGAGCATGGACTCTAGGGAACAGGAGATAAGCAGCCCTGTTGTGAACTTGGATTGTTTTAAAATGCTCTGGCGAAAAAAAAAGTGCTCTGAAGAAAACTAGTCTCTCTGTACCAGAAGACAGTGAGGAAGCTTGACTATATTTTTGGGGGTTATGGATGAAAAAGAAGTGTCCCCTAAGAATTTGTAAGCGTGAGTCTGTGTTATGGATCAAATTCTACAACCTACTTGGCCCAGCAACTTTAAGACAATAAATTAATATAAAACTACATCACGAGTTAGAAATAGTCCTGGGCTACCTCACAGGGCACATCCAAACCTCGGGACAGACAAGCCCTCAACCAGACCACTTGTGACTTTGACATGTGTCTCCACAGAAAACAGACCCAAAACCCCGAAATTAAAACTTCATTTACAAAGAATCAGCAAAAAGGACAAATACCATATGAAAACTTCTTACAACTTCAGGTAATATGAATATGAAGCCATCAATATTTTAGAGTTTATTTTAGGCACAGCCAGAGGAGAATTGTATGTTCAAGAAGTAAATACCCTGAACAAGCCTGCAGTTATAGAACATCTTTTTTTTTTTTTTTTACAAATAGTTTATTGTCAAATTAGTTTCCACATAACACCCAGTGCTCATCCCCACGAGTGCCCTCCTCCATGCCCATCCCCCTCCCCCCTACATCCATCAGTTCTCAGTTTTTGTCAGCATTCAAGAGTCTCTCATGGTTTGCCTCTCTCCGTTTTAAAAAGCTATACCAAATATTTTTCAAATATGTCTTTTATTTGATGTGGGGCTGGAACCCACCACCCTCGAGATCATGACCTGACCTAAAATCAAGAGGCAGATCCTCAACCGAAAGAACCACCTATGTTACATACATGAAATTTTTAAAAAATATTTCAACGAATTCCTGTAAACATTCTCCTAGTTTCAACAACGAATGAGATTTCGCCACATGTATTCCCCACCCTGTCCCTCTATTTACAAATAAATGTATACTATTTTAAAGAAACATCAGAATGTAAATTGAGGCCCCTGTGACACTTCACCCCCTACATATTTCAGTTGATACTTCCTAAAAGTAAGGACATTCTCCTCTTTTATTATAACATGACTAAGCATGCAATCTATGTTCATATTTTCTCAACGTGCCCAATAATGTCCCGTAAGGTTGCTTTTTTTCTATTCAGAATTCAGTGAAGATCCTTGCATTCCACTTTATTATCTCTCTTTTGTCTCTTATCATCTGGATCAGTACCCCAGCTCAAACCATTTCGCTCCCTTTTGTTGTCTATTTCCCTAATACTGATTCTTTTGAAAAATCCAAACCAGTTATCTCACAGAACATCCCAAATTCTCGTTGTGTCCAATAGTTCTTCATGAAGAAATTCAGGTTAGACATTGGTCCTTGAAAATGACCCAGGTGATGCCTCTGAGATCTGGCTGCACCACAACTGGCACATAATCCAGGTCATTCTCTCTCAGAAATGCCGATTGACACTTGATGGAGGTGATTGGCTCCCCATCTCTTCATTAGAAGGTACATGTTCTCCTCTCTAATCTGCTGAGTGGATACTTTGAAACTGTGTGAATATCCCACTTCTCTCAGCATTGTATCCAAAGGCAGTTAGCATCCATGGGTGCTGTTTTAAAGCTATCATTCCTTTTACATTTACTAGCTGCATTCTTCCATAAAGATCAGCTGAAATACATTGAAAGCAGTCACAGAGCCTAACAGAGCAAACAAAAATGTTGTCTGGACGAGCCTATCTTCAAAATAGAACTAAAGAAGTCCCACATATAAAGTGTTCCTAATCGTAAACTGTGCTGAGAAGCCAGGGCAAGTGTGCTGAAGTAAGAATACGCAGGGATGACCTACTGGATAAGGAGGCACAAGCACAAGGGCAACAGGTGATCCTGCACCAACTGAGCTCCAACCCTGGGGGCGTGGAAACCCTGGAGTCATTTGATTGAAGGTGCAATTTCAGTGCACCCACACAAAGGAAGTAGAGCCACAAGATTTATTACTTAGAGATCCCAGAAGGGAGGTGACACAATGAACCAAGGGAAGGGCAGGGTTAGGTCCCAGGTCACCAGCAAGCAGGAGATCAAGAGCGGGGTAGCAAGCCCCTCTTACAAGGTGACGGGCATGGTGGTCAATGACTTTTTACAGGCCTAACTCTGAGTGGTTATTTTAGAAGGTGTCCTGGGAAAAATAAAGCAGGAACTTATGGTAGACTTCCTAAACTCAAGTCAATATCTGAATTCCAGACCCTGGGTGTGAGCAGGATTGTCATACTGTGAAATGCCTGAGCAGTAGTGGAGAAAGCTGCTTTTTCATCGCAAGTAATCCCACAGTGCCTACACATTAATCTATAGGGAAAATCATGGACACTGTCCAGACAGCAGAGATAATAAAAGCTGCTGACAGGCATTGGTCACCCAGCACATGAAACATATGAGCAAAGCATAAAGGACAAATAACAATATAATTCAAAAGAAAACATTTTGAAATCCTGTCAAATCGTTCCCTCATTTGTTGCAGTCCAGCCAAGAAAATAAATCAAAGCCTTTGGGTAAGGTGAAGGTAGGTTTTTATAACTAGGGTGAGATTACGGAATAGTTGTACCTGTTAGACTGTCTGAACTTGTCCAGAATTATTAACTTATATGCAGGAGGGGGTGGTCTTTATAGGACATACACCTCCTTGCTGAGCCAATAAGTAATTTAAAGCCACAGTTGTCTAAAACCATCTGTATTAAGAAATCCTTAAGAAATACTCTAACAAACAAGACTATTAGAAGGCTTAAGGGGAAGATTATGGAGCCCTGAGTGGTGATTATGGGGAAGGGTGGTGGAGGAAGGTGACCCTGCAGCTTTGTTCTTGAAGTGGGAGGTGCTATAGCAGGTGCACCTCCAGCCTGGGAAGAGTTCTCTCAACAGAAATTAAAATCACTAACTCCTAGTAGCATGCATGACGTGGACCAGTCTAACAGGTGTGATGGGAGCAAGCAAAGGGGACCCACAAAGTTGTAAGACTGGACATATATCTTGGATTTTCAAATCTGAAAGGCACAGCAGAGAGCAGCCTGTCTCACAGTCAAGCAGCAAGCAAGGGAGCCTGGGTTAAACAAGGCTAACTCTGCCAAATACCACTCAAGGGGATCAACAGCAGAGGATTCTGATAAATAAATGCTCAGTTCACAGCCAAGTCTCTAGGAGTATTGACTATCATCAGCTGCCATCTATTTCTGGGTGTCATCTCTGCCACAGGAGAAGGTTGCAGAGGCTGCATTCAGGATGAGGCTGTGTCC
>NW_024082936.1:10242-40170 GCF_003009895.1 Hyaena hyaena
ACCCTGGGGGCGTGGAAACCCTGGAGTCATTTGATTGAAGGTGCAATTTCAGTGCACCCACACAAAGGAAGTAGAGCCACAAGATTTATTACTTAGAGATCCCAGAAGGGAGGTGACACAATGAACCAAGGGAAGGGCAGGGTTCGGTCCCAGGTCACCAGCAAGCAGGAGATCAAGAGCGGGGTAGCAAGCCCCTCTTACAAGGTGACGGGCATGGTGGTCAATGACTTTTTTCAGGCCTAACTCTGAGTGGTTATTTTAGAAGGTGTCCTGGGAAAAATAAAGCAGGAACTTATGGTAGACTTCCTAAACTCAAGTCAATATCTGAATTCCAGACCCTGGGTGTGAGCAGGATTGTCATACTGTGAAATGCCTGAGCAGTAGTGGAGAAAGCTGCTTTTTCATCGCAAGTAATCCCACAGTGCCTACACATTAATCTGTAGGGAAAATCATGGACACTGTCCAGACAGCAGAGATAATAAAAGCTGCTGACAGGCATTGGTCACCCAGCACATGAAACATATGAGCAAAGCATAAAGGACAAATAACAATATAATTCAAAAGAAAACATTTTGAAATCCTGTCAAATCGTTCCCTCATTTGTTGCAGTCCAGCCAAGAAAATAAATCAAAGCCTTTGGGTAAGGTGAAGGTAGGTTTTTATAACTAGGGTGAGATTGCGGAATAGTTGTACCTGTTAGACTGTCTGAACTTGTCCAGAATTATTAACTTATATGCAGGAGGGGGTGGTCTTTATAGGACATACACCTCCTTGCTGAGCCAATAAGTAATTTAAAGCCACAGTTGTCTAAAACCATCTGTATTAAGAAATCCTTAAGAAATACTCTAACAAACAAGACTATTAGAAGGCTTAAGGGGAAGATTATGGAGCCCTGAGTGGTGACTATGGGGAAGGGTGGTGGAGGAAGGTGACCCTGCAGCTTTGTTCTTGAAGTGGGAGGTGCTATAGCAGGTGCACCTCCAGCCTGGGAAGAGTTCTCTCAACAGAAATTAAAATCACTAACTCCTAGTAGCATGCATGACGTGGACCAGTCTAACAGGTGTGATGGGAGCAAGCAAAGGGGGCCCACAAAGTTGTAAGACTGGACATATATCTTGGATTTTCAAATCTGAAAGGCACAGCAGAGAGCAGCCTGTCTCACAGTCAAGCAGCAAGCAAGGGAGCCTGGGTTAAACAAGGCTAACTCTGCCAAATACCACTCAAGGGGATCAACAGCAGAGGATTCTGATAAATAAATGCTCAGTTCACAGCCAAGTCTCTAGGAGTATTGACTATCATCAGCTGCCATCTATTTCTGGGTGTCATCTCTGCCACAGGAGAAGGTTGCAGAGGCTGCATTCAGGATGAGGCTGTGTCCTGGGGAGTCATGGGCTAGGGCACTGTCGTGTCCTGAATCCTTAAGACCCATGCTCATGGTATGGTGATGTCTCTGATTTAATGCCACTGTGGGTGTAAGCATTGCATTCTCCAGCATTGCCACAGGTGAAGGGAGCCATACCAAATAGGGTGGCTCTCCCAGGGAGCCGCTTAGGAGGAGAACTGAGGGGCCAATTTTCTAATAGGGTCTCAGGTATTTAAAAAAACACCCTGATTAGGGTTTGCTTGCACTACCGAAGCATTTATCACAAATTCTCTGTAAATCTGGGTGGTCCTGAGAGATGCACCTCACAAATGATTCTGTGGTGCTCTCCTTCAAGGCATGAGCTTCCATCATCGAACAGAACAACTGGAGGCACACGCATAAGATTGGTTTAAAGAAAATTTAGTGATATGCTCCTGGCAGTTGAATGTTTGGCCTTCTTTCGCCAGAGATTGGTGTGAGCTCCATAAACCCATCAGCCAATTGGGATTGAAATTAGGGCAGTGTAATGGCCTGTTCCTAGGGGTCAGGATGCTGGTGATCATTTGGGCAGGGCTGGTGTCCTGTAAGCATTTGTTCCATTGGTCCCATTTAAGAGATAGAGCTTGAATCGCTGGCTAGGATCCACATGAGGCATCCTTTGGGGTGAGCCAGTCCCCTAACTCTGGATGCAGTTGCAGGCGAATGGCTGTGCAGTTGCAGAACCTTTCTAGTGTTGCCTCTCTGGGATCCAGGCGAAGTCCCGTGACCCAGATGGCATGACACACCAGGCACAGAGTAAGACCAGCAGCAGCAAACGTCTGCATGCTATAGTTTCATACCTGTGCACTGACTGCTCCTTGTAGTGAAATACTATAGGGTCGTTGTGCGACAGCCACTTGCTGCTAACCTTGCAACACAATGTCACCTAATGTTTCTTGTGTCAGCCAAACTGAGGCCCTTACTTGCTTTTAGGGTTCCACACTTGTTGGAAGGTGTAGTTAGGAAAACCACTGAAGACACTGAGCTGGTTGTCAGCACAGAGGCCAAGGAGGGGCTTGAACCAATGAAACACAAGATCATGACCTGAGCCAAATTCAGAAGCTTAAGGGACTGAGCTACCCAGGTGGCCCATAGGTCATTGTTTTTCTAATGAACTACCTACAACCTAGGTGTCATCACTCACCACCTGTCCCAGATTGGGCCATAATTGAATATTGGAAGGTGAGATGATTTACATTTGAAATCAGAAAGGAGACTCAAAATGTTGAGAAATATGTAAATAATTTCCTCCCATAAGGTGAAAGCATCAGATTCTCATGATAACAATCAGGCAGCAGGGCCAGACAAGCCCAGCTGGTGTGAGGAGAGCAGTGGCCATATGGTCAAGAGTTTAAAGTGTCCCTGCTTCAATGAAGTCCATTTAGGAGTCCATGTATGATTGCCCTGTCACTTAACGAGCAAAGACTTTAAAAACACCACTGTGGCATTCAATAATGCCAGATGCCTGCGGTGGTACAGGAGGTAAAAGTTCCATTGGACGTCCTGCAAGAGAGCCCAGGACAGTAGGATGAGAACCTTAAACTGAGTCAGTGGTATCAGGAGGGCTGAATGGAGGCAGAACCTACGTAGAAAAGAAAGATTATCTGCTCTATGGAGATGTTCCTTGTGGGTGTAGCAAGCAGTAGGCTGGTAAAAGTATCCACACACATAATAATGAAGTGGGTAGTGCCACCGACAGAGGAAGTGGCCCTATGAAATCAAACTGTCAAGTGGCTGAAAAGGCAGTCCCTTCCCTGAACTGGAGCATGACCTGACAGTTTCCAGTGTTTGGCTTGGGAGTATAGTTTGCAATTCAAAACAATGCACTTTGTAAGGGCTGTCATAAGTATACTGCCCTTCACTGGGCCCAGACCAGTGTGGCAGCAGCTCTCCCACGACCTGAAGAGACACGGGAGCAGTAAGGAGAGAGGGAGAGGTGACTAAGAAAGGCCAAAATGGTGGCACTGTGACCCGCCTATTGAGGGGACCAGGAGTGGTGGTGGTGAGCGGGGGTGGTTTTAAGATGGAGGGTGGAGCCTGCAAAGCTGTTGGTAGAGTCAAAAGTTGAGCACCTCAAATTGCTGGCGACCTGTATTGGGGAAAGGCATCCACTTAGTGGTTAAGTACAGTCTGAGGTGTGGTCATTTGTATGTGCTGAAAAGGGAGTAGGTAATCTTAACTATGACTGGTTCAGAAAATGGAATAAAGTCCAATAGGGGTTCAGCACAGGACATGGTGGAGAAGATGATAGTAGATGAAAAGGGATCTCCATCAGGAACTAGATTCTCTCTTCCTTGAGGCTATCTTTGGAATCACTGGTGAAATTGGGGCGCCTGGGTGGCTTAGTCGGTTAAGCGTCCGACTTTCCCTTAGGTCATGATCTCACGGTTCGTGGGTTCGAGCCCCGCGTCGGGCTCTATGCTGACTGCCAGCTCAGAGCCTGGAGCCTGTTTCAGTCTATGACTCCCTCTCTCTCTGACCCTCCCCTGCTTATGCTGTCTCTCTCTCTCTCTCTCCTAGAAATAAATAAAAAACATTAAAAAAAAAAAAAAGGAATCACTGGTGAAATCAGTGAAATATAGTGAAATATTTCTCTATATTTGGAAAAAAATACCATTTTAAAAGTATCCTATACTTCTATCCAAACCTAGAACGATTCTAAAAGGGCACCTGGAGAACATATATCCCATTTAAGAGGAAGAGGTAGCACCAACAGGTATGGCAGGCCATACCTGCCAAATTTGGCTTCCCTGGCCCCTCTGGGTTTCCCACCATTGGAGTCACTTGTTGAAGTTACGACTATGTTTCCATGGCCCTAGGGAAGCCATCCTGCCAGACTGGTAACTTGTTAATTTTGTTTTTAAATAACATCTATGAATCTACAGATGCTAAAAAAAATGTGTGTTGGGTCTGGGTATGCCTGCAACAGGCTACATATCTCTGAAGCATCAAGTAAATTTGAACATTCTGGGTGGAAATGAAATAGTGTATTATAAACATTAATAGATATATCAAAAGGAAAAATGGAAAACTCATTTGGATTTTTTATAAGAATTTATCTTCTAAAGTGAGTTTAGATTCACAGAAAAATTGAAAGGATGGTACAGAGATTCTTCATATAGCCCCTCCTCGCATATGCCTACCTTCCCCATCACCAATATTCCCCACCAAAGACTGAGTTCCAGTTCAAGATGGCAATGCAAGAAATCCTGAATTCGACCTCCACTCATGAACTCGCTGAGTCTATTGTTACACATGAAACAATTTCCTGTAAAAAACCTAAAGCCTGGCTGAGTGACAGCTACACGTGGCAAATGGAAAGACCACACTGAAGTATGTAGAGAGACTGGGACACAATCCCACCAAAAAAATACTACTTTTGGTGCTGCAACCCACAGGAGGGAGGGAACTCAAAACCCAGAGTTTCTCCCTGAGGAGTAAAGTGTTCAAACCCCACGTTGAGCACCCCAACTTTTAAGACATACACCTGAGAAATGAGTCTCGAAAACATCTCAGTTTGAAAACCAAGGAAGCTCATGTCCCACGATCCACAAGACTATATATAGCAAACTGAGACACCTCTTAAGGGGCTCATGAGTTCAGACTTCCCCAATCCAGTGCTCAGCACAGAGGCAGTTGACCACTCCCAGACTTAAAGGAGGATCCTCCTTGAAGGAGGATCACCTGCTCAATAACAGCAAAGAGCAAGTAATCGCGAAGATTGTGCACTGCTGATGGGAAGGTAAATTGGTGTAGCAAGTATGAAAACAGTATGGTGATTTCTCAAATATCCAGCAAATCCAGTTTTGTATGTTTAATGAAGACAATGAAAACACTAATTCCAAAAATGTATATATCCACCCCCATGTTCACTGCAGCATTATTTACAATAGTCAAGATATGGTAACAATCTAAGTGTCCTTCAATGAATAAAATGATCAGGGATTTGTGGTATACATATAAGTTGAAATATTATTCAGCCATTAAATAAAAGAGGGGTGCCTGGAAGGCTCAGTAGTTTTAATGTTAAACTTTGGCTCAGGTCAAGATCTCATGGTTCATGAGTTCGAGTCCCACATTTGGCTCGCTGCTATCAGCACTGGGCCGTGCTTATGTTCCTTCTACCCTTTCCGAGATCATAGGTATGTGCCCACGCACATATGGAGCCTTTCTCTTTGTCAAAAATAAGCAAACATTAAAAACAAAACATAGGGCACCTTGGTGGCTCAGTCGGTTATAAGCAGCTGACTTCAGCTCAGGTCATGATCTCATAGTTCGAGAGTTGAAGCCCCACATCGGGCTCTGTGCTCACAGCTCAGAGCCTGGAGCCTGCCTTGAATTCTGTGTCTCCTTCCCTCTATGTCCCTTCTTTCTTTGTGCTCTGTCTCTGTCTGTATCTCACTCTCCCTCTCTCTCAAAAATAAATAAACATAAGAAAAAAGTCCAGCCCATGAACAGAAAAGGAAAAGGGGCACCTATCTAGCTCAGTTGGTAGAGCATGTGACTCTTGATCTCAGGTTATGAATTCAAATCCCACAATGGATGTAGAAATTACTTAAAAAAAAAAAAGAAATCTTGTGATAAGCAACAACATGGATGGACCTCAAAGGCATTATGCTTGCTGAAGTAAATATGACAGAGAAAGGCAAACACTATATGATCTCTCTTCTATGTGAAGTCCAGAAAAAGTATATATGTATTTTTAAAAGTAAGCTCATAGATACAAAATACAGGTTAGTGGTTGTCAGAGGTGAAGGGAAGGTGTTAGGAGAAATGAGTAAACTGTTTTGGTTACATCAAATGAATTTTAAAAAATATCCTCCCCTCCAAAAATAAATAAAATAAGACAGCTCTTGTAAAATACTGCATATCTTCAAAAAAGTAGAGGAAACTGTGAACTTGGTGGCAGAGGTATGTAAGATATAGAAAGATCCAATTAAACTTCTAGAGATTAAAAAAAAAAAACAGAAAGCAAGAAAGCTAGAAAGTAAGCAAGAAGCAAGCAAACAAACAAGAAAGAAAAAAAGTGTCGAATATGAACAACACCCTGATCAGGATAAAAGGGAGACTGGACACAGCTGAAGAGAAGATTAGTACATTTGGAGATGTAACAAAAAGAAAATATTCAAAATAAAACATAGAAGATTAGGGGAAAAATAGAATGAAGTATCATTAAACTGTGGGACATTGTGGGGATGCCTGAGTTACCCATTCGGTTAAGTGTCCAACTTCAGCTCAGATCATGGTCTCACAACTTGTAAGTTTGAGCCCTGCGTTGGGCTCTGTGCTGACAGCTGGGAGCCTGGGGCCTGCTTCACATTCTGTCTCTCTCTCTCTCTCTGCCCTTCCCCACTCACATTCTGTCTCTCCTTCAAAAATAAATAAACATTTTCAAAATTTAAAAAAACACTGTGGGACATCATGCAGTCTAACAGATGTGTAGTGGGAGTCTCAAAATGGAGGAGAAAGATGGAGGGGTGGAATAAACTTAAAGCAATGACCAAAATTTTCCTAACTGGATGAAAGGTATAAACTTACAGATCCAAGGAGGGCCAATAAATCCCAAGCAAAAGAAACATAAGATATAACACATGAATGCACATCAAAATGAGATTGTTTAGGGCCAGAAACAAAAGAAAATATTAAAATCTGTCCAAGAAACAAGATGCAGTACAGAGAAACAGAGATGAACTAGAGTACATGGAGCAACATCTTGAAAGTACTGAAAGACAAAAACGTGCACCTAGAATTCCAGACCCAAAGAAAAGTTTCCAAAAATGAAATCAAAATAAAAACACTTGTAGACATAGAAACGGTGAATTACCAACAGACCAATTGAAGAAATGGGGAAACAGAAAAGCAACTTCTTCAGGTAAATTATAATCAGTTGGAAATGTAGGTCTGCACAAAGAATGAGGAGCACTAGAAAGAGTAAATATGTGGGTAAATATAAAAGGCAATTTCTCATAATTTTAAAATATCTTTAAAATAAAGGTGTCTGTCTGGAAAGCAGTGTGGAGATTCCACAAAATATTAACAATAGAACTCCCCTATGACTCAGTAATATCACTGCCAGGAATTTACCCAAGGGATAAAGGAGTACTAATGCATAGGGGCACCTGTACCCCAATGTTTATAGCAGCACTATCAACAATAGCCAAATCATGGAAAGAGCCTAAATGTCCATCAACTGATGAGTGCATCAAGAAGATGTGGTTTATATATACAATGGAATACTACTTGGCATTGAGAAAGAATGAAATCTGGCCATTTGCAGCAACGTGTATGGAACTGGAGGGTATTATGCTAAGTGAAATAAGTCAGTCAGAGAAAAGACAGATACCATATGTTTTCACTCATATGTGGATCTTGAGAAACTTAACAGAAGACCATGGGGAAGGGAAAGGGGGGAAATTAGAGAGAGAGGGAGGCAAACCAGAAGAGACTCTCAAATAATGAGAGCAAACTGAGGTTTGATGGGGGGTGGGGGAGATGGGAAAGTGGGTGATGAGCATTGCAGAGGACACTTGTTGGGATGAGCACTGGATGTTGTATGGAAACCAACTTGACAACAAATTATATTAAAAACAATAATAATAAAGGTGTCTGTTTAAAGCAAATGATAACAACAATGTATTTCAGGGTCTATAATGTACATGCAGTAAATATGAAGGGCCAGAAAACACAAAAGCTGGGTGGAAACAAAAGGAAATATGTTCTATAAACGTCTTTATGCCATATATGAATTAGTATAATGTTACATAGGTTAGATGACGATGCCTAAAAGATGTATACTCTGAACTCCAAAGCAATCATTAAAAAAACAAATATGTGGGGCGCCTGGGTGGCTTAGTTGGTTAAGCGTCCGACTTTCGCTTAGGTCATGATCTCGCGGTTCGTGGGTTCGAGCCCCGCGTCGGGCTCTGTGCTGACTGCCAGCTCGGAGCCTGGAGCCTGTTTCAGTCTGTGGCTCCCTCTCTCTCTCTGACCCTCCCCTGCTCACATTGTCTCTCTCTCTCTCTCTCTCTCTCTCTCTCCTAGAAATAAATAAAACATTAAAAAAAAACAAATATGTATCACCAATAAGCAGTTAAAGAAGATAAAATATCACATCAAAAGTATTCTTATTAATCCAATAAGGGTAGGACAAGAAAATCGTCAAAGAATAGACGGGATAAACAGAAAACAAATAGAAAAATGATAAATTTAAAAGCAACCATATCAATAATCACAGGAAATGAAAATTATCTAAACACACAATTTAAGACAGATATAGTCAGAGGCAAGCATTAACTTAATACTAAAATCAAAGACATTTCTACTAAAGAACAACTACAGTCTACATGCCAATATCCCTGACAAACATGGATTCAAAAATTCTACTAATCAAACCCAGTGATTGACAAAAATGGTAATATGTCATGACCAAGTAGGGTTTATCCCAAGGATGCAAAATTGTTTTCACATTTGAAAATCAGTGTAGTTCACAATTTTTATAGACTTAAAAAGAAAAATTTATGTAATGGTCTCAGTAAATGCAGAATAATAATTTGACAAAATTCCATATCTACTTATGCTAAAACTGTCATCAAAGTAAGAATAAAAGGGAAATTCATGTACCTAATAAAGGGTATTACAGAAAGCCTACAGCTAATGTCATACTTGAAGATGAAAGACGGAAAGCTTCACTCCCAAAATTGGAAACAAGACAAGTAGGTTTGTTTTGACCACTACTGTTCAACATTGTACTGAAAGTCATAGCTAATGCAATAAGGCAAATGAAAGAAATAAATGTAGACAGATTGACAGAAAAGAAGGAGTATTGTTTTTTCTAAAGGAATCGATAAGAAACCTTGTAGAACTAATTAAGTGAAATTAGCAGGACTGCAGAATACAGATCAATACACAAAAAATCAGTTGTATCTCTACATACTAGGAACAATCAGAAATTGAATTTTTTAAATACCATTCATGAATAACACTTAAATATATATGTTTTTTAAAAACCCCACCAGAGTGTCACATTTGTTACCATTGATTAACTTGCATCAATACCTCATAAATCACCCAAATTCATAGTTTATATTAGGTTTCTGTTGGTGCTGTCTGATATGTGGGTTTGGACAAATGTATAATGGCATATATCCATCATTATAGTATTATACAAGAATATCTAAACATAGTCTGTGCTGCACTTATTCTTCCCTCCCTCCCCCCACCCCCTGGCAACCACTGATCTTTTTACTGCCTCTATGGTTTTACCCTTTCCAAAATGTCAGATGATTATAATCATACAGTATGAAGCCTTTTCAGATTGGCTTCTTTCACTTAGTAGGATGCACAAAAGTTCCCGCCATGTCTTTTCATGGTTTAATAGCTCATTTCTTCTTATTGCTGAACAATATTCCACTGTAACTCATTTAATCATTAAGGCCAAAGAAAGTTCTCCAAAATTCTTTCAATTGCTTCAGTATGCTTTTGGGTACACCTCCATCTGTCCCTTCTCCTCTAGCCCCAATATTCATCTCTTCTGACTTTAGGGGCATTAATTCCTGGAAAAGTTCAACGTATTGTAATTGCCACTCTAGAAGTGGAGAGCAGTGTCCTAAAAAGGCGGTTGTCACACTTGATCTATGCATCCCAGAGCCCTTTCGTCAGAATAAGATGTACATGGAAACCCAAAATAGAAGACAGGTAAATGTGAACCTGTGCCATCAAAATGAAAGAACAAGACCCAGAGTCCATCTGCTGGGAAACCATAAGCTCCCAGGCCTCCCCTGCAGTCACAGAGGCATCCCAAGTTATCCACAAGCATCTATCGCTGCTTGGAAATGGCTAGCACAGACAGGGCAGAGGGACAGACCAGTTGGAAGGACAGACCTGGACGTGGTGTGCCATGCCTGCACAAAGAGCCCCAAGGTGGAGGACAGGTGAGGGGAAAACCCACAGTCAAGTTCTGTCAAGTGCACCACTGCATGTTCTGCTTGATCACTTTAAATTTTAGGATTGAGGAAAGAGATCTCAGGAAGCAGAAACCTGCTGAATGGAGTGGTCACTATTTTATCTGACTTTCATCTAAAGAAAATGTTAAACGAGACATGCAGCAGAGTCAACTTGGAGTTACAGCCTGATCCCCTTCATGCTCCAGAGAGGAAACCAAAAGTCACAATTAAGACTAAACCAGTAGATCACAGAGTATCAAGGGCATATGTGCAAATGGTTTCCACTTACAAAGACCTCTTGAACCTACTTAATAAAATTCCACTAACTATTTTAAATTGCACCTATTCTCTTTAAGCACTTCGGTTGTCTGACGATAACAAAAAGAGGAAGAAATCCTAATTACTTTATTAAATCTCACAAATCTCGCAGAAGTAAGCTTTGAATACACTTTTAAATTCTCTTAAACATTTGTAAAATTGACTAATCTTTCAGCCAAAAATCCCAAGTCTAAACATTAAAATAGTCAATAACATGTTACCTTCAAGTTGCAAGACTCCTCTCTTGGATATTCCAATATGTCAAAGTTTCTTCTACATAATAAGTACTTACTAAGTGTGTCAGGATTATTCTTAAACTTAAAATTAGTAATGCTGAGGTTTGATTTAGTGTACTACATTGTTATAATAAATGTAGGATTTCAAGAAAGTGAAATAAAGTGATCTGTGAAGGGAACTGCTGTGGCACCCCAAGCCAGTGGGGGTTACTCCCTCAAGCAACCCGGGGTTACCTCCTCAGCTGGCAAAAGTTGCACTTCAGCCAGAGACTTGAGGTCGAGAGTGAAACCTGGATCTGTAGACATGCAGGGAGACTTTTGTGTAACGCAGACCGGACACACTGAGACCTCTTGATGGTCACTGTGGTGAAAGGGGACCCAAACACGAATCAAGTACTGCCCCACCCACTCTGTGACTCAGGTCAGCTCTAGAGCTGTCTAGGTCAGATGTGATTTCGCCAACCCTGGCTTGTAGATGGTCAGCCCAGGTGCTGATTCTGTTTCAGCCCTCTCTTGTTGCCCAACTTTGACAAGGGCCTGTGAACCCAGCAGCCTTCTTCCCCGGACCCCTGCTATCATTATGCGTCAGACAAGACATCTCTGATGAGCCCCTTGAAACTCATCCGGTCTAACTCATCTCCCAGCGTGCTTTCCTCTGAAATATGTTCTTACCTTTACCATCTGGACACTCTGAAACGACGCTATTGAAAATGCTTCTGGCTCCCCCCATGACTTCTCTCACTGAAATTAACATTAAGCATAGTAATGAATGTCCACCATGTCTCTGTCTCTCCTTTCTTTCTTTCTTTTTTAATGTTTATTCTATTTTAGAGAGAGAAAGACAGAGTACAGGCAGAGGAGAGGCAGAGACAGAGGGAGACACAGAATATGAAGCAACCTTCAGGCTCTGAGCTGTCACCACAGAGCCCAATGCAGAGTTCCGACTCACTGACAGAGAGATCATGACCTGAGCCGAAGTCAGGCACTTAACTGACTGAGCCACCCAAGTGACCCTCTCCTACTTTCTCAGAGAATATTTTTCTTGACAGGAATGACTGTTCTGAGCTGACACAAGCACACTTTTCTTTTAAGCATCTGTCTCATAAGTCTACGTAGAAAGATGTCCCTGGAGGAAATGAAAGACCTTCAGCTAGTCGGAGAATACATAGAACCAGAAACCAAAGAAGTGAATGGAGTCCTTATGACCAAGATGATGAGTGATAATTGGGAGAACATCTGGAATTTCCAAGCAAGACCTGATGATCTTCTCATTGCATCCTATGCCAAAGCAGGTAGGTTTGGGAAACTGGAGGTGGGTAGGAGGAGCAGGGACCTTCTGATTTTAAAAATGCAGATTTTCTCCAGGCCTAGCCCCTGGAGAAATGAACCCAGACTTGCTTCTGAGCTCCAATCCCCTAGGATCCAAGGTTCTCCTGTTTTTGTAGGTCTCTGATGAAGAAAGAGATTGGCAGATGCAAAATCTTCAAAGGACTGAATGAATTACAAAGTTATTTAAAAGCAGAGTCTGAGAAATTGTACAGAGGTTCTCACAGTAATCTTGCCAACCCAGCCACTCCTGGTTCCCATCCGTGAGGCAATCCCGGAGTAACAGCACTCCTTGCCCATTAAAAAGCATCTCTTGGTGGGGGACACTGATGTGGAAATGAGGGCCTTCCCCCCAATAGGAACCATTCTGATGATAGAGTCCAAACCCAATCTGAAGAAGAATCTGAAGAAGGGGAGATGACACCTACCAGGGCCTCATAAAATGAATGAGGGGCTGTGACAAAAGTGAAGGTCTGAAAAGGCAAGAAGTTCCCAGGCTTGTACAGGGGTGGAGGAACAGAGAATATCCTAACTGGGGAGGCTGCGAAAAATGACTGACGATCCCCCTGCATTACCTGCGCTTGTAATGTCAAGCTGTGTGACCAAGTGAGGCGGGGATCCGAAGCTGTAGCCAGTATGGGAAAGTCTCAGTGTCCATTTGACTCACCAAGGGGGACTCCGGGTATTCCTAACCAAAAGACTTCAGAAAAGGGTATGGTCACAGCAGTTCTTCGAACCTTTCTTTAGTAGACTGTTATTAGACTCCCTGGCTTGGCATTCCCTCCTTAGCCTCACTCTGTTCTCAGGATTCAGCATTCCTTAAAGTAGGGCAGGGCCTTCCTGTCATCAGGGCTCAATTGTTTCAAGAATCCCCTTCTCTGTCTGGTTTGCACAGGACACTTCTGCTCAG
The DNA here is from genome assembly GCF_003009895.1 of Hyaena hyaena. Taxonomy (NCBI): domain Eukaryota; kingdom Metazoa; phylum Chordata; class Mammalia; order Carnivora; family Hyaenidae; genus Hyaena; species Hyaena hyaena. The sequence continues at coordinate 23,377 of NW_024082936.1, forward strand.
AACTGAATTTTAATTTTCATTGAAACTCAGGGCAGAAATGTTTTCAGCTCACCTTTCAAATTTTGCAGTCAATCCCAAAGCCCCTCATAAGACAGTCCCCAAGTCTCCAGCCTTAGTCCCTCACCTCTGCTACCACCTCCTACCTGCTGTGCGCCTGCTTCTACTGCCCAGTGAGGATATGTGAATCTTTATCTTGCTTCTGTGGCTCCCTGCCTAGGATGCCCTGGCTTCTTAATGTGAATCGACATTCCAGTCTCCCTTGACTCTACACTCCAGAGCCATCTCTGCTGAGCCTTACTTACCTCTTCCATAGCATATTGGCTCTCCTCCTCTGTAAACTAGTCCTATAGCTCTTTGCACATCCTTTTTGGCTCTTACTGTATAGTGTTCATCTTCTAGTTAACTGTGTATATGTCATATATGTCAGTGAGCAACCAGAGAGACACCAAACACTTCTGATGTAAACAGGAAAATGGATATCTGGTGGACAATGAGGACAGTCTACCTTTTTCCCTACCTATATGTCTATGTCCACTCCTCTTTTGTAATCTTTAGGATTCAACCTAGCTACAAGTGTCACAAAACCCAAAATCACACAAAAGAAAAAGCAATCTGAAGAATTAGTAGTCAGTGCTGAAACGGTGGCTGCATTAATCATCAAAGACCCAGACTTTTTCTAACTTTCTACTGCACCATCTCCAGGTGTAGCTTTTGGTTTTATGGTCCAATCTGACTCCTGGAGCCCAAGCCATCCTATGTACACTTCAAAAAGTAGCAAGAAGGTAGAAAAGGAGGAAAAAGGTCATGTCCCTTCCCTTTAAAATTTTTAATGTTTTCTTTTTTGAGAGAGAGATAGAGACAGCATGAGCAGGGGTGGGTCAGAGTGCGAGGGAGACACAGAGTCCGAAGACACCTCCTGGCTCTGAGCTAGCTGTCAGCACAAGCCTGACGTGGGACTTGAACCTATGAACCATGAGATCATGGCCTGAGCTGAAGTCGGATGCTTAACCGACTGAGCCACACAGGCGCAGCCCCTTTTCTTTAAAGACAACTTTCCAAAATGGCATGGCCACATCATCCAAGAAAGATTGAAGAATACTGCCTGTGAAGGAAATAGTTATATGCCTAGCTAAAAATTAAGGATCTATTAACTTGAGGAAGAAAGGAAGAATGGATATAAGCTAGGCAAGAAGCACTCACTGTCCTACTTATGTCCTCCAAAAATATTGTAAACATTATAAGACAAGAACAATGGATAACTCATCTCTGTATGTTCCTACAATCATTTGATTCAGTATTCATTGGCTCAGACTATCTTTACGAGGTGCAAAGCCCTATGCAAGGCACTGGGGATTAAAGACGAGGCGGTAAGTAAGCTGATTCTGGTTAACACTCAGCACGTATAAATTTTACTGAATACATAAATAATCAAGAAACGAATTGAACTGCGCAGTGAGTAGATGGAATTGAAGTAAGTATTGCCCCTAGGTACAACCTGGACACAGGAGATTGTGGACATGATCCAAAATGATGGCGATGTGGAGAAGTGCCAGCGGGCCAACACCTTTGACCGGCAACCTTTCATTGAGTGGGCTCTACCCCCACCCTTCAACTCAGGTAAGCTTGCCCAAATAATGCCCATGAATTTGTAGCTAAGACCCATGACTACTGTGTTAAGCCCGTTTGCATCTGAGAACGGAATTATTTCTACAATTAACCTTCTGGAAAATATTTCAAGGATACTGGGAAAGAGGTTAAGATCATTATACTCACTTTAGCTGGGAAATAAGACTTCTAAATTCCTCTTCTAAATATATATGATTGGGTAGCATCAGACAGCTCATTCCCTACTGGCGATTGGGAATTCAAGAGTAAGGATCAATGTGTAACACAGAGAAGGAAGGGTGAGGACTCCTAGCATCCAGTGATTAAGAACCATATTCCTCTGTGATTGTGCTCCCCTCTCATAGAAGATTCTCTTCAAATATATTTTATCTATAACCAGTCGACCACAGAATCAAACAAAATTATATATGGATCATTATCATCAACAAACAATTAAGCTTCACACCAAAGAGACGAAGAAAGATAAGACACAGCATCCTTGAAGAGCTTGAAATCAGTTAGGAATAAAGGACATGTTTTTATAAAGGAAATAGTGGCAAATACTAGCTTTTATAACAGATGACAACAAAATGATGAAAAGCCATAGACTTTAGAATCAAATAATCCAGCTTCAAATGTTTACCTGGGTGACATTGAGTAAATTATTAACTCTTCAGCCACAATTATTTTTATTTGTAAAATAATATCTATTGAAAATCCACTATTGATTGTGTCAACTATTCTAGCACCATTAGTTGATAAAATATCTATTCCCCCCCCATTAAATAGCTTGATCTCTTTTCCAAAATCAACTTTATGTAGATATCTATATCTTAACTATATATATATCTATATATATCTATAGATAGGCAGATAGATAGACAGACAGATAGATGATAGATAGATAGATAGATAGATAGATAGATAGATAGATAGATAGATATGTATATTCTGTACTTTCTATTCTGTTCCTTTCCATTTTGTGTCTATCTCTATGCCAACTTCCTGCTTACTATAGCCTCATAAGCCTTGAATTTAGATATTATATTCTCCAAATTTCTTATTGTTTTTCAAAGTTGCTTTAGCTATTTTAGGATCTTTGTAAATTCTAGAATCAAACTGCTTGTTTCCACCGAAAAAAATGCCAATATTTGGTTGAGATTGCATTGAATCTATTGAACTATTTGGGGAGAAGTACGACCCTAACAAAATCAGGATTTCTGATCTGGAATGTGGTTTGTCTCTTCAACAATGTAGGCCTTGTTTAATTTCCCTTGCAAGTGTCTGGTGTCTTCTGTCACTTATGTCTAGCACATCTTCAATCAAATAAACCATAAATATTTTTATATAATGGTATTATAAATGGCATTTTTTAATATTAATCTTTATTTGTTGCTGGTATACTGAAGTATAATTGCTATTTGTACTTGACCTTGTACTCTGCATCCCAGCTTATTGGTTCTAGTAAGTGTTTTGTATATTCTATTGGGTTATGCTGTTATTTGGTTCATAGATATTCATGATTTTTCTATTTTATTGATATAAGGGAGACTTTAGCTTTGTAAATTTCTTTTTTGAAATTTTTTATTTACGTTGAAACAGAGAGAGAGAGAGAGAGAGCACACAAGTACATGCACGAGGGAGGGGCGTAGAGAGAGAGAATTCCAAACAGGCTCTGCACTGTCAACACAGAGCCGGACGCAGGGCTCAGTCCCACGAACCATGAGATCATGATCTGAGCCAAAATTAAGAGTCAGACACTTAACTGAACAAGCCACCCAAGCAGCTCCAGAGTTCCTTCTTTGTCTTACATAATGCCTTTGGGGTTAAATACTTCTGTATCTGATAGCATCACATCCCTACTTGCATTTTATGTGTCTATCTACCCTTTTATTTTCACTCTTTCTGTGTTTTAGGTGTGTCTTCTATACTGCATATGATCGAATTTTCTCTTATGTGCCAATTTGAACCTATTTTTATTCATTTAAGTAATCTCTACATCCAACATGGGGCTTGAACTCACAACCCTGAGATCAAGAGTCACATGTTCTTTCAACTGAGCCAGCCAGGGACCCCTTGAATAATCTATTTTTAATAAGTGATTCAGTCCCACTCACATTTATTGATATGGCTGATATGTTTGTTCACAATTATGTCATATTGTAACTGAACTAACATGAATTTACTCCTTAGGGAGTCACAGATAGAAACTACACCAGGTAGAGCTGTCACACAAAGGTAACATTATTTGTAGCAATAAGGAGATCATGGGGAATAATTTCCAAAGCCATGACTCTCAGACCAAGGGTAAATGGATTCATTTTATTTAGAGTTAGGATAAATATTCAGAAAGGGGAGTTTTATCATGTATGTAAAGGAGGAGGCATAAGGTCATGGATGTGCCTTAAGGAAACATGCCTATACACACATTGCATGTTATGTTAACGAGGCCTGTGCTCCTCCTCGGGTGGAGGTTTTAACATTATAATGAAGTAAAGGTAACTGTTGGTCACCCCAGAGGTCACTCCATGGTCCGTCTGTGCGATGTGAGTTGGGGGTTGACCTCAAACTGGTATGGATGGTGTGGGCCACTTACAGCTCATCATCAGGGCAGTCATTATTGCTTGAAGGATAGTTTCGGTTTCCATCACAGGATGCTATGACCATTGGGTCTTTTGGCAGAGTTAAGAGATAAGCTGAAAAGAAGAGCTTGAGGAAAAATGTGGGACACATGCTGATGGGTACAAGCAGGTGGTTCGTAAAGGTCAGGTCTTGAGGTCTAGCTGGTGACAATATTATCATGTGCAGTAAGAAATGTTTACTGTTTCTTTTCCTATTTGTTATATCCTTTTTGTTTAACTATTTTTTTAATTTGTGGGAGTTCTTATGTTTCTGTAAGTTTTTTATTTTAATTCCAATATAGTTAACATACAGTGTTATATTAGTCTCAGATATACAATATAGTGATTCAACAATTCTATATGTTACTCAGTGCTCATCATAATAAGTGTATTTCTAATCCCTTTCACCTAGTTGACCCATCTCCTCATCCAGCTCCCCTCTGGTATCCATCTGTTTGTTCTCTATAGTTAAGAGTCTGTTTCTTGACTTGTCTCTCTCTTTTTTATTTTTCTTTTGTTCATCTCTTTTATTTCTTAAATTCCGTGTATGAGTGAGGTTACATGGTATTTGCCTTGCTCCAACTGACTTATTTCCCTTAGCATAATAGTCTCTAGCTCTGTCCATGTCATTACCTTATTACAAATGGAAAGATTTCATTCTTTTTTATGGCTCAGTAATATATAATATATATATATACACGTTATATTCTGTGGGTAAATGCCCAATATTGTGATTACTAGATTGTAGGGTAGTTCTGATTTTAATTTTGTGAGGAAGCTCCATAGTGTTTTCCACAGCGGTTGTACCAGTTTGTATTCCCACCAGCAGTGCAAGAGGGTTCCTTTTTCACCAGACCCTCACCAACTTGTTATTACTTATGTTTTTAATTTAGCTATTCTGACAGGTGCAAGATAATATCTCATTGTAGTTTTTTTTTAAATATATACATATGTCTTTTTAAGTTTATTTATTTACTTTTGAGACAGAGAAAGAGAGAGAGAGAGAGTGAGAGTACAAGTGATGGAAGGACAGAGAGAGAGAGAGAGAGAGAGAATCCGAAGCAGGCTCCAGGCTCTGAGCTGTCAGTGCAGACTCCAATGAAGGACTCTACAAGATCGCAACCTGAGCCAAAGTCCAATACTCAACTGACTGAGCCACCCAGGCACTCGTCATTGTAGTTTTGATTTGCATTTCCTTGATGATGAGTGATGTTGAGCATCTTTTCACATATCTGTTGGCCTTCTGGATGTCTTCTTTGGAGAAATGTCTCTTCATGTGTTCTGCCCATTTTAATTGGATTATTTGTTTTTTGTGGTATTAAGTTATCTATGTTCTTTATGTATTTTAGATATTAACCTTTTATCAGATATATCATTTGCAAATATCTTCTCCCATTCAGTAGGGTGTCTTTTTAGTTTTACTGAGTGTTTCCTTGCTGAGAAGAAGATTTATTTTTATATGGTCTCAGTAGTTTATTTTTGCTTTTACTCCCTTTGCCTCAGGAGTCATATCTAGAAAAAAGTTGCTTTGGCCAATCACGGAGTAATTACTGCCTGTGCTCTCCTCTAGGATGTTTATGTTTTCAGGTCCCACATTTAGGCCTTTCATCTACTTTTCTAAGGTTTATTTATTTTTGAGAAGGACAGCACAAGTAGGGGAGAGGCAGAGAGAGAGAGGTTAACAGAGGATCTGAAGGATCTGACAGGAGCGAGCCCAGTGTGGAGCTTGAAATCACAAACTGCAAGATCATAACCTGAGTTGAAGTCAGATGCTCAACTGATTGAGTCACCCAATAATTGAGATTTTGACAAGCCAAACCCAGTAGTTGGACTGGGATATTTTGTTTTAATAAAGGGTTGTGGGGATCTCATTTTCCAGTCTCTTATGGCCATTGTTTTCCCATGTTGGTACCAACAAGGTATCCTATCCACAAAAAGAAGGTGACTGTTAACAGAAACCTCTCACCAATTTCCAGCTGGCCAGAGTGGCCTCGGCCAATCCTGTGGCAAAGTTAGAAGAAGAATCACAGTAGTAGTGAGAAACAAGGCGTGACAGTGCATCACAGTAAGGAAACATAAAAATTAGGACAGTCTTTTGTTTCACCAGACTTTTGATTCCTTAAGTCTCTGCTGTGCATAGATTAGTTGGCTTCTGAAGTGACTAAAGCAGGGCTGCAGTCTCCTGGAGCCTCTGGAATTGCAGATGGCTCTTTCCATATGGTCAGCTTGCACAGCATTAATGGGTCAGGAATGCCTTCCCAGTTAGAGATGCCAGGTTCACTCTGCTGTAATGAATCCAGGGACCCACACTGGCTACCTTTACTGCAATAAGGGCGGACACAATGACAGTGAACGGGCCCCTCCAAAGGGGTTTTAGGGGTTGGACACTTTACTCCTTTCTACATATCGCATCTCCTGGCTTAAAGGGGTGAGCGTCTGTGGTCAGATTTACAGGTAATCATTCTCATTCCCCTTGATAGTGGAGGGGGGGAGGGCACTCGTAAAGGATTTTATAAAGGGAGAACTCCATCTGTTTCTTTAACCTCCCACTTGCAGCTGTAGTCTGCCTCCCAGTAGGTCCCTTATCTCTCCCTGCTTTATGTTAACCCTTTCCCTATTTATCCCTCCCCTGAATAGGGCCTGTAACTGCTGTTAGAAAACAGGGACAATGACCATTATGGCATCCTCAAGCTGATAAGGGATAGTGTAAGGTGCAGCAGTTAGAGTCTACCCAAAGGTTAGTGGAGTGACCCACAGTATGGTTTTTTAGGAAGGCTGGCAGGCATGAGGCAGCATAAACATTAGTAGACACAAAGAGAAAAACACAAAGAAAAGATTATATTGACCAACAAGATGGCATCTTAATGTTTACAGTTTCCAAACCTTTCAAATCATCTAGGAGAGACCCTGATTTTCTAAATAACGTATGTCATGAATCTCCCATAACCCAGGTGATGGAGAAGCAGGAGCAGTAAGTAATTCATGGTAGCTCTATTTCCAAAAGTTTGGCCCTAACTTAAGTAAAAAAAAAATTTTTTAAGCATCTAATGCTTGTGAGTTGTTATTTAGAGATTCGCTGAGTATAAGCAGACAGTCTGTTTTATTTTGATATGTAAGACTCTTAAAAGCCAGGAGTTCTAGTAGATACAGTCAAGGCAGATATTTACCATTACTTTTTTAAAAGTTTTTAAGTTTTATTTATTTCTGAGAGAGAGAGAGAGAGAGAGCGAGCGAGCGTGAGTATGGGAGGGTAGAGAGAGAGGGAGATACAGAATTTGAAGCAGGCACCAGGCTCTGAGCTGGCAGTCAGGACAAAGCCTGACGTGGGGCTCGAACCCACGAACCTCGAGATCGTGACCTGAGCCGAAGTCGGACCCTTAACCAACTTGAGCCACCCAGGTACCCCCATTTACCACTATTAATTTACAAATTTTTAGGTAAGCCAAACCTGGGTATTATTTCATAAAGCAGAATTTTATTACTTTTTGTGCCTTTTCTTGCTTGTCGGGGAAGGCCTTTACCCAATTAGTAAAAGTATTAACCCATACAAATAGATGGTGGAATTTTTTTTTACTTTGGCATATGAATGAAACCTAATTATTAGTCTTTTCTGGATAGTCTCCAGTTCCTTGATTGTCTGGGAGAGCAAGTTTGTGGTTGAAAGGATTGTTTCTAAGACATACTTCACAGGCTGATACTACTTGCAGAACTGTCCTTGACAAATCTTTTTCCAGTAAACATCTTTGGGCCATTTTGATAAGTTTTGCCCCTTACTGAATGAAAGGCGTGATCCTGTGTTTTATGACTTTTTAGCTCTGTGAGCTTGGGAATAGTAATTGCTCTGCTCTGTTTATAGCCATTCCAAGAGCTGGGGACAGTGTTTAGGAGTCAGACCCCAGTTTATTGGGAGTGGGGAGGGGAGAGTAGGTGGGATTGAGTCTCCTTAATAATGATATAGCAGCAAACTATTTTCCTGAACCCTGGTATGGACAGCCTACAATATCCAGTAATTTCCAAAAACTCACATAAGTATTTCTCTGTCCTGGAGTTAGTAGCTCCATAGTCTCTAATTTACTTATAATGTCCCTTTCTAGCAAGGGAGTAAGGCTCTCTGACATTATTAGGAAAGAAGGATTAAAAAAATTAAGCTTCCCCATAAATATCCCAGGGGCTGAGAGAATAATTTAGTTAGAAGTTTTCCAGAGATGCCTCTAATTGTCATGTTGCATTTGGACAGTTGGCCTGGAGTGGAAGGGAGGCCAGAAAAGGTAGTTCTAGTGTCAAGAAGGAAATCAACCAGTTTTCCTTCTATATTTAGAGTTACCCGAGACTCTGGGTTTCTGATAGACAGTTGTCTAGGGGAGCCATCATGAAGAGCTCCAGGCCCTGGTTAGTCCCTTCCAAGGACATTGGTAATCTGAGCCCTGACAGATAGAGGTCCCCAAGGGCATTCAGATCTCCCGTGATTGTTTCCACACAAGGGGCATGGTTTATGGGGTTTTCATCTTGGTTGTCCCCTCTGAGGACATTCTCATTTTAGTGCTCTGAATGGATGTATAAATGGCACTTGGTGCCAGGACCTCGGGAAGTCTGGTCTGACATAGTACGTAAGGCCACAACTAAGGCTGCAGATGGTTTTTAAGCTTCCTTTTCTGTTTTGTTTGTAATACACCCAATTGGCAGCTCATAGGAGCTCCTCCAGGTCCCTGAAAGGCCAACAGCCAATTTGTGCATGTTCTCTGAATATCTAGGGCTGATTGAGAGAGAAATTTGTCCCTTAAAATTATCTCAACCTTAGGGGTGCTGGGGAGGTGATAGCCATATATTTCATGAGAGCCTCCCTAAACCTTTCCAGGCAGGCCATTGGGCTTCCATTTTGTGTTTGTAAAATAGTGGCTAATTTAGCATAATTTAAGAGCTAAATCTCAGATTTCCTTAATGGTTTCCCCCCAAAACATCTGTCTCATTAAGAGTCTGCTCTAACAAAAACATTATATTTTCCCAGGTCAACTCAAAAACATGTTATAATACTCTGAAAAGCTTTTATATATTTATCCAGTCTGAAACCTTACCTAGATCTCCTTTTATCTGTCTTAAACTTAGTAATGTAAAGGGATTTTTTTTTCCTTTACACCCCTCTGTTTCCCCCCTGTAAGACATTGGGGATAAGGACTGTGACCAAGAAATACTTTCCTGGTTGTTGTGGGATGCATTGATTTTATTTTGGCTCAGCAGCAAGTTACATACTGATCACTGGCAAATGAGGGAGGGAGATGAGGAGCCAAAGTCAAGGTCTATCACCCTGCCTTTTCCAGCAATGCTCACATAGTTATATTTCAGCCATGTGGATATCCATTTGTGTCCTACAATGGGCTAAGTTTAGTAAAATGGATCCCCTGTTTCTTAGTAAAAGCCCTTTATATATATGCCTCATATGGCATAGAGATCCATTCCTCTGCTAAACAGGAACAACACAAATGTTGACGATTTGGAGGCTTGGACCAAGAGTATTGCCATCATTTCCCAGCCTTTGGGTCAAAGAAGCAGGAATTTTAATCTTAACCCTGTGTACTTTTAAAATCCATTTATCTTAACCTTAGTCTGTCCTGACCACACATAAAAAAAATTTTTTTAAGATTTTTCTTCACAAACCTTCTACAACTTTTCCTTACATTTAGATTTTTGTCCCAAGCCATTTTTATCCAAACAGCCAGTCTCTTTTAGGACAAAATTACTTATTTTACCTTCAACAAAAATTTATTTTCATTTCTTATGTCTTTCTTTCATATCTCCTTCTTTTCTACATACAGAGTTGCTTTTCTCTTTTTATCAGTTTTAATTACATGTAGCAGAATTTTAACTTTTAGAAAGCTTACTCTCCAGTGGAAACGAAGAAGTAACCAATTGTGAACTCTATGTTACATCATAATATTTTTGAGACGGCAAACTTATGAATCCATTAAGAACAAAGCATGTTTTTTAACAGTTCCAAATATCCTAAGTTGTTGTTTTTTTTTTTCTGCAACAAGTCAAAATCACAGATCTACATCTAGTTATTAGTGATTTAACCTCTCATCTAGTTAGATATCCAATGAATTTAATCTCAATTTCTCATGCAAGAAAAACTTGAATGTTTTAGGTTACCAAGGACTTTGAAAGCTATCTTAATAATTACCCATGAAAACTTTGAAACACACAAAATTAACCATCACTTTAAGTCTTCCTTTTGTTAACAAATGGGAACAGAGATAACATGAGATTATTCGACCTTCAGCAAAGAGGTAGAAATAAAATTGTTTTTTTTTTCATGTTGATAAACATGGTCTATCTCAAACCAACAAACTTAAATTAGCTTAAACACTGAAAACATTTTACATGAGTCCATGTAAGACAATTTGTTCCCCATGATTAATTTTTACCTGGAAATTTGGTGGGGTAAATCTGATGTTGGTGGTCTTCACTCCTCAACATCTCAGGTGGGAGGAGGAAAAGTTGATGATGGCTGAGGCATTAAGGTACCAATTATGCAGGCTACCCATCAGGTGGTGCAGAAAAGGGGGGAGGGAAGGCAGAAGAGATGAGGTGCCAGTAGAAGGCAGAGAGAGAGAATCCCCTGTTTTTAATCTTGTCAGTTCAGACAGAGGAACAAATTACAGGGTTCTTTTGTTTCGTTTTCCACCAGTGGAAGTAGGCAGTCAATGTTAATCCAGAGAAGACAAGAACTTCCCTGAAACAAAAAGAGTTTGGGAGCTGCTTGGGAATATTCCTTAAATTCCCCATTCTGAGGTAGAATAATCAGACACAATTGGCTCTAATTATCATAGTCATTGACCCAGAAAATGAATGAGAGACAAATCCCCATACACAGTTACACGGTGATTCCAATGTGCGGCTCAGCACCCAGTGCCCGACACCTTAGGGTTGCAGCTTCGTTCCTCTTCCCTTGTGGAATTACTAATGCAACTCTGGGAGGTGACCAGCTCCACTTCTGCCTATTATGGGCAGGTCTGCCAAAACAAACCCGGGTTGTTCCCATCTGGCAGGCACTCCCTGAGCTGGTTCCTTGGCCTAAAGGGTTCTACAAGCACACATGGGAGTCCTCTCCCTGATACACCTGGAGGACTTGTCTTTTGCAGATCCAGGAATCTGCTGGTGCAGGGTGAGGCCGCCTCTCCTGGCACCCCGAGGTTCACATCCTTGGTGGCAAAGGAGGTGGAAATGCACCATCTCTGAATCCCGAACAAGAGCACCCAAGTAATATAGCAGGATTCTTGCACAGAGAGTGGTGACACCGTGGCTTTTCTTTCCGGGAAGCAACTCTATTCCTGCCAGCACCACTCAGTTGACTTAGAACCCAAAGAACTGAGCCCCAAATGCCGTGTGATGTAGTTTTTTACATATTTTTTTACTTCTTTGTCTCTCATATATGGTAACACACAAACATGTAGTCTGATTAGAGGTTCTCATGTTACAAGGTCGTGAGGGATGTTGTCATGGACGCATATAGGTAGGTTGCCTTGAGATTTCTTTCTTTTTTTTTTTTTTCTTTCTTTCTTTCTTTCTTTCTTTCTTTCTTTCTTTCTTTCTTTCTTTCTTTTTCTTTCTTTCTTTCTTCTCTCTCTCTCTCTCTTTCTTTCTTTCCTTAAGGGTGGGACCCTATCATAGTGGAATTGCTGACTGAAGGACAGTCACATTTCTAATGGTGGCAAGAGCTCTTGGGCTGAGGCTGTGTCATCTGAGGCATTGCTGTGCTTGCAGGTGGTTTCCTGGGTGGAGATCCATGAAAGGTAGAAGTGGGGCTGCTGGTGTTTAATACCAAGTACATGTGCTAGAGGCCTGGCTCAGGATGGGACTATAAGTGTGAACTCTACTGCTAGGTGTGCAGACTTCATTGGGTTCCATTAGATCATCAGGGTACACTTTGCAAAGGAGCATGCAGTATCCATGACTGAGCTTTGTGGGGACGCCATCCATAATGTATATAGATTCTGGGCACATTGATAGGCTCACTGTAGGGACATTTTGTAGATGGCAGCTATACAATCCAGAGATAACCCCATGAAATCTATGATAGGGGGGTTAAAGCACAAACCTGCCAGCCTAGATGAGTCTGATTTCTTTACAACACTAGGGCTGTTTGGTGGGGGGTATATATAATTTGAGGCATGTGTAAGGATGGAATGACTCTATTAAGCATCACTTCCATTGGCACCATTTAATGTAGAGGGAGATGAACTCTGGGTCAGAATCCATGCCTGGTAGCACATTGACCCCTTCTAATAGGGCCTGTAACACCTGGTCCTCAGCTATCCTTTGGTATAGTTGTATGCCTGGATGACTTTGTTCCTGCGCATCTTCTGACATAGAGTTAGGCTGGAGGGATTTACTAACAACCCTTTTATCTGAGGTAGCCACAATAAAGGAGAGAATATGCATTTGACTAGCTTATGGGTTGTCCTTCAGGGAAATCAGTCTGAATAGCAACAAAAAGGAGAGTTTCTTTGCTTAGGAGCAAGGGGTATAGCCTCTTCATCTTGAGTGGGGTGGAGACCTGTCTGCATCCACTGAGAGCCACCATAGGATTCTATGGTTCCTTTGGGGGATTCATTTCCTAATGTGACTGGCATCCACTAGAAGGAATACCTTTCTCTTCTCTTTGAGATCCACAGTCCCACTAGTTGACCCTGGAATCATAATTTTATGGCATGATAAAACTTTCAAAATTTTTTTTATTTTGATTTAATTAACCAGCTGTAAAACCAGAGTAGAGAGCTAAGTCAGTGTCCTTCGCTTTGTGGCTGATTGTGGACCATCATCTGGGCCAATGAAATTTGTATAATCATGACCTCTTAGCAATTTGGTAGGGTTTGTTCTATTGGGCTATTAGAGAGGGTCATATTGCACAATCCACTCCTGATCAGGTTGCCGGCATGTGGAAGACAGTGAGACAATGGAAAGATCACAATGCTGAGGGCAGCATTCATCTAGTGAACAGAAGTGAATGACATCCTCCTTGAGGTCAGAGGAGTCAGGAGTCCCTGTCAGTACTAGAAGTGTTTTTTTTAAGAAGACATGTAGTTGGTATGGGGGTATGGAGAGCTAAGAGCCAGGAATCAAGCAGTATTAGAGCCACAAGTAAAAGTTCTGTGCATTTAGGGGTCCCTAGTGTTTAAAAATTGAGGAGCATCTGTCTGAAAGCCACTGTACCTCTCTATAAATCCCCCTGCTTGGGGCCAGTGAGCTAGGTAGAAATTCCACAAGATTCCATGTTCCAGAGTCCATTACTGAGCTGCTTCGGAGGTGGAAGCAGTTCCATGTTCCTTGATCTGAATCTGTAATGTCTCATGGGTGTAAGGGGACACGCACATATCTGGTTAGGAAGGATGTTGCACAATGGAAGCAGTGTGTCTGGAGAGAACAGCCTGTAGCCATCCCAAGAAGGTATTGGTGATGGTGTTTACATACCCACTAGCTCCAGCATAGGGCAGCAGCAGTCTGATACAATAAATTTGTCATCACAAGTTGTCACACTGACCTGGGAATCTTCCAGAGTTTTGTCTGGGGACAAAAAGGCAACTATTTACCACCAGTTTTGATACAGCAAGGGGGAAAGTGATTCCATACCTGTTTTGCCAATCAGTGAGTGGTATTACTCCCTTGTGGCCTGATGTAATAGGGGCCCACTCTCCTAGTGGGCATGGTATTTCTGGAAGAATAGTTATATGAAGGTTATGTCTGGAATGTTGTTGGAATGTTGGAACAAAGAGTCTGCAATGTTATTAGAATGTGCTTCTGGTGTTTGTTGCCATGTGTGTACAGACATGAGTGACTATAAGTGGCATATGTGACTTGGTTGTCCCTCTCTAAATGGTGGCACCTGGAGACATTGAATTATCCTTTTGTCATTATCCAGACCAGTCTAAGAGTCCATGGCTAACAGTCCAGGAGTCAGCAAAAATATGTGCTCTTGGGAGTCTCACTTTGTGGCCTATTGTGGAGTCAAGCACACTGCCACCAACCTTCTATCTGGGCCAAGCCAGGAGCGCCCTCCTTGACAAGGGATATGAGGTAGCAGGATGACCACTGCAGCCTGCTGGTGGGTGGCACTGTGTACGATGGCAGCACTGTTGTACAGGAAGAACACTGACTCCCTTTCCATGCCAGACACCTGGTCCCAAGGAGCTTCTCAAACTGCTAGACAGGCCAACAGTGGGGGTGCCACCAGCTGTACCTCCATTAACAGTAGTCAAGAGGCTGAGCTTGCGGGAACCACACGCTCCTGTACTCTAGAAAGGCCCTTGACATCAGATTGAGCCCTTTTTAAAGGTACGTTTTCATTTAACAATAAGGCCTCAGGGCTATGCTGAGCCTTTGCTGGGTTGAATGGCTAACCCAATTAAGGATGAGGACTTGTTGCAAATCACCATGGGCTATGAATGCCTTTTTCTTTAAAAGGGCCCAGTGGACTGCCAAAATTTGGTGCTCAAGTGGCATGTGCTAGACTGCTGTCTTGGCAAGATCTTTGGTCCAGGCCCCATGGACAGCCAGATAAAGCTGTGCTTAGTCCCAAGACTCCACAAGGCCTAATCAGATGTCTCCACTGATTCAACTCAGAAGGCTGAGCCCAGAGAGACTAAGGACAGGGCCTGCTATATGGCTTGCTGGGCCAGATGCAAGAGAGTTTGGTGAAGTTCTCCTAAATGGAAAGAAGCTGGATTGCATCTAACAGCACACATAGGTTTTATTAAGTTGTAAGTGTATAATGTGTTGCCCCCAAAAGGTGAAGACACCTAATATGTGCTTGGCCTGCTCTAAGGTAACAGGAGGCTTAATTTTAAGAAGTTGCTGTTTTGTTTTTTTTGTTTTGTTTTGTTTTGTTTTAATTTTTAATGTTTTATTTATTTCTAGGAGAGAGACAGAGAGTGTGAGCAGGGGAGGGTCAGAGAGAGAGGGAGTCACAGACTGAAACAGGCTCCTGGCTCTGAGCTGGCAGTCAGCACAGAGCCCGACGCGGGGCTCGAACTCACGAACTGCGAGATCATGACCTAAGCGAAAGTCGGACGCTTAACTGACTAAGCCACCCAGGCGCCCCTAGAAGAAGTTGCTGTTTTATAGTGAGAGAAATTTCACAGTCTTCAACTGCCACATTATGCCAAGAAACTTGAAAGAAGTGGCTGGTCCTTGGATCTGATATAAGCTAATGGCCCCTTACTAGATATAAGTCTCCTGGATGGCATCCTCAAAAGGTTCCAAAGAGAAAATACCACTTTCAAAATACCACAGGCCACAATGGGTTACTCTGAGTGAATTTAAGTTGTTCTGTATAGGTTATATGCAACAGCAGGGTTGCTTAAATGCTTAAATAACCCATGGGTGGCCAGGTAAAAGTTCAAGATGCCCTTGAAACAGAACGCAAATTGAAGCTGTGACTCTTCCATTACCAGGACCAAGTGAAACATGTTGGCTACATCTAGGACAGAAAATTAAGGACTTCAAGCTTTTGGATGTCATCTACTTATCTATAATATTGGGAAAGGGAACCTTAATGATAGAAATCTGTGCATTTAAGTTTTGATAGTCATTTGTGTCTTTTTAAGTATTTTATTTTTTTAAGTTTACTTATTTTGAAAGAGGTGAGGGAGAGCTGAACAGGGTAGGAACAGAGACAGAAGGAGAAAGAGAATCATAAGCAGGCTCCACACTGTCAGCACAGAGACTGACGTGGGGCTCAGTCTCACAAACCGTGAGATCATGACCTGAGCCGAAATCAAGAGTCAGACACTTAACTGACTGAGCCACCCAGGCACCCTCCAATAGTCAATTGTTAATCATTGCCAGGTTTCCAGGGGGTTCCTCCCCTTTCTGATTTTCCACAAGAACCTGTGTTTCTCTAACCAAGGCTGCCTCTCTGCCTCACTGGCAAGCCCCTTCCCTGAGACTGGTACTCTGGGGTCAAACCCCAGCCTGTATTTGGTATTTTAACCCTCAGCATTGGACATTCTGTTTACAGGAATGATTTTGTTGTGATTTGTCTACTTTTTCCTTGCCTCTCTACTGCTTATCACAAAGTTTCTTAAGCCGCCCTCCCCAACCCCCACCACTGGCTTTGCACACCAAAGACTAACTGATTTTCACTCCTGGCTGTCATTTTTACTACCTTGGAGAAATTACTGAAATTACCTGACTACTGTAAGGCTCCATTTTTCATCTAAAAACACAGTGCAGCAGAAAGACCAGGGTGGTGTTTGACTAGTGGCTGTTGCAGTTCTTGGCCTGGGAAGTAGAGGTTGAAAGAAAGACTGATGGAACTGCTGGCCTTGTAGAGCTGGATGATAGCCCATCTATGTCAAGATGGACACCTTCTCTTCTCCAGCTGCTTTAATCTACTACCCATTGCAGTAATAGAAAACCCCAAAGGACAAAATATCCAACTGGTTGTTGGGGTCATAGTTATCACCAACCTCAGACCTCGCAAAGCATCTTCATCTTCCCACACAAGTACAACCAATTCATCAAATAATCAGGAGGGAAGCATATAGACATGTAAAACCATACTTTTAGGCAAAGC
>NW_024082936.1:41806-63955 GCF_003009895.1 Hyaena hyaena
TAAAAGGGCCCAGTGGACTGCCAAAATTTGGTGCTCAAGTGGCATGTGCTAGACTGCTGTCTTGGCAAGATCTTTGGTCCAGGCCCCATGGACAGCCAGATAAAGCTGTGCTTAGTCCCAAGACTCCACAAGGCCTAATCAGATGTCTCCACTGATTCAACTCAGAAGGCTGAGCCCAGAGAGACTAAGGACAGGGCCTGCTATATGGCTTGCTGGGCCAGATGCAAGAAAGTTTGGTGAAGTTCTCCTAAATGGAAAGAAGCTGGATTGCATCTAACAGCACACATAGGTTTTATTAAGTTGTAAGTGTATAATGTGTTGCCCCCAAAAGGTGAAGACACCTAATATGTGCTTGGCCTGCTCTAAGGTAACAGGAGGCTTAATTTTAAGAAGTTGCTGTTTTGTTTTTTTTGTTTTGTTTTGTTTTGTTTTAATTTTTAATGTTTTATTTATTTCTAGGAGAGAGACAGAGAGTGTGAGCAGGGGAGGGTCAGAGAGAGAGGGAGTCACAGACTGAAACAGGCTCCTGGCTCTGAGCTGGCAGTCAGCACAGAGCCCGACGCGGGGCTCGAACTCACGAACTGCGAGATCATGACCTAAGCGAAAGTCGGACGCTTAACTGACTAAGCCACCCAGGCGCCCCTAGAAGAAGTTGCTGTTTTATAGTGAGAGAAATTTCACAGTCTTCAACTGCCACATTATGCCAAGAAACTTGAAAGAAGTGGCTGGTCCTTGGATCTGATATAAGCTAATGGCCCCTTACTAGATATAAGTCTCCTGGATGGCATCCTCAAAAGGTTCCAAAGAGAAAATACCACTTTCAAAATACCACAGGCCACAATGGGTTACTCTGAGTGAATTTAAGTTGTTCTGTATAGGTTATATGCAACAGCAGGGTTGCTTAAATGCTTAAATAACCCATGGGTGGCCAGGTAAAAGTTCAAGATGCCCTTGAAACAGAACGCAAATTGAAGCTGTGACTCTTCCATTACCAGGACCAAGTGAAACATGTTGGCTACATCTAGGACAGAAAATTAAGGACTTCAAGCTTTTGGATGTCATCTACTTATCTATAATATTGGGAAAGGGAACCTTAATGATAGAAATCTGTGCATTTAAGTTTTGATAGTCATTTGTGTCTTTTTAAGTATTTTATTTTTTTAAGTTTACTTATTTTGAAAGAGGTGAGGGAGAGCTGAACAGGGTAGGAACAGAGACAGAAGGAGAAAGAGAATCATAAGCAGGCTCCACACTGTCAGCACAGAGACTGACGTGGGGCTCAGTCTCACAAACCGTGAGATCATGACCTGAGCCGAAATCAAGAGTCAGACACTTAACTGACTGAGCCACCCAGGCACCCTCCAATAGTCAATTGTTAATCATTGCCAGGTTTCCAGGGGGTTCCTCCCCTTTCTGATTTTCCACAAGAACCTGTGTTTCTCTAACCAAGGCTGCCTCTCTGCCTCACTGGCAAGCCCCTTCCCTGAGACTGGTACTCTGGGGTCAAACCCCAGCCTGTATTTGGTATTTTAACCCTCAGCATTGGACATTCTGTTTACAGGAATGATTTTGTTGTGATTTGTCTACTTTTTTCTTGCCTCTCTACAGTTTTTCATAAAGTCTCTTAAGCCGTTCCCCCTTCCCCCACCATTGGCTTTGCACACCAAAGACTAACTGATTTTCACTCCTGGCTGTCATTTTTACTACCTTGGAGAAATTACTGAAATTACCTGACTACTGTAAGGCTCCATTTTTCATCTAAAAACACAGTGCAGCAGAAAGACCAGGGTGGTGTTTGACTAGTGGCTGTTGCAGTTCTTGGCCTGGGAAGTAGAGGTTGAAAGAAAGACTGATGGAACTGCTGGCCTTGTAGAGCTGGATGATAGCCCATCTATGTCAAGATGGACACCTTCTCTTCTCCAGCTGCTTTAATCTACTACCCATTGCAGTAATAGAAAACCCCAAAGGACAAAATATCCAACTGGTTGTTGGGGTCATAGTTATCACCAACCTCAGACCTCGCAAAGCATCTTCATCTTCCCACACAAGTACAACCAATTCATCAAATAATCAGGAGGGAAGCATATAGACATGTAAAACCATACTTTTAGGCAAAGCCTACTATTCAGTAAATCTCATTCCAGATGTTAAACAAAACAATAATATAGAATTCAAGAAGCTGACAAAAAATAGTCAAGTAAATGGTGTGGCCATCTTTCCCAGGTCTGGATCTGGCCCAGAAAATGCCTTCTCCCAGAACTATGAAGACTCACCTGCCTGTTCAGTTGCTGCCACCTTCCTTCTGGAAAGAAAATTCAAAGGTAGGAAAAGCCAACTTTTCAAGCCCAATTTTGGTCACATGGAAAACATTGTCTCTAAGTGGAAACAATCAAAGATGTTGAAAGATAAAAAACCAATGGAGGTATAGAGCAGATGGTAGCCTTACCACCACATTCCCACATACTCCATCCTGGATCCAACTTTCCTTCAAAATATTATTTCTGGGTACATACAAGGAAGATTTCAGACAAATCTTTCTGATTAGCTGCCAATGAAGCCACATCCAAAGACAGCAAGTGGTGAAACAAAGCACATATTTCAAGAAGAAGGTTTTTATCTTAGTTTGAATCATCTAAGAAGCAAAAGCAAAGGCATAAAAAGGAGTTATTTAAGGAAAACCTATGGAGGGAAAGGTAGAGCAACACAAAGAAGGATGGACAGCCATAAGACCATGATACTACATTGACCACGCCTACGGCATAACTTGTGGAGCAAGCTCCCAGGAGCCATTATACCACTATGTCCTCCATTTTCAACAATTTTCATTTATTTTGACACTTCCAGGTTCAGGTTCAATGTGTAATGTACACCAAAACACTAGTGTTTCTTTTTGATATCTGTTTCATCACTGAGTCTTAAATTCAATGAAATATGTAATATGAGCACAATATGAACTTACAAACTTGCAGTGAAAAGTGTAGCCATCCAGCAGAATCAAAATGTTTGTATCAACCAGACCGGCACATCTTCTCCCTGCAAGCAAGCTACTTTAGAGATCTATACTGTATGCTTACCAAGAAAAATAAGGGTCACGTTTGTTTAGCCAAGACACTTTCCCGTATGTGTGGTGCTTAGATACACGGGGCAAGTGATTGCTTTTGACTCTGTATTTTCTGGGCTTCCATGAGTCACAGCTCTTCATCTTGCCCATCTCTCATCTCCAAACAAGGTTCACTACAATTGCATAGGATTCCACATACTAATAGGCTGTCCCATTCCTGATCTTGTTCCCTGAGATTATACCCAGGTTAACTTGATTTGTGAAAACTTTCTGCGTTATTCCCACAGATAGATCATTCATATATGACTCATTCTGCTCAAAAAGCAATATTATTTCCAAAAGTATTGTAGATTCAATGTGAGAAGATACAATAGCATTTTGTTATTCATCATACTAGCACTTTTTTCAATTAAATCAGGCCTCCTAAAAAATGTAAAAATCTCAATAGCAGGACCTCCTTTTTTTTTTTTTTACAAATAGTTTATTGTCAAATTAGTTTCCACATAACACTCAGTGCTCATCCCCACAAGTGTCCTCCTCCATGCCCATCCCCCCTTCCCCCCCACATCCATCAGTCCTCAGTTTTTGTCAGCATTCAAGAGTCTCTCATGGTTTGCCTCTCTCCCTTTCCCCCACCATTTCCGCCCTTCTTCTCCCCCTTGTTCCTCCATCAAGTTCCTCCTAATCCTCCTATACATGCAAACATATGATATTTGAGCAGGACCTCCTTTTATCTGCTTGGAATTGAGGCTTCTTTGAGTAGGAGGTGATATTAGAGAGTTGAGCCCAAGACTTTTCATTTTATGATGCAGTGGTAAACTAAATAACTATTCTCTAAAGATATGCATGTGCTAATCAACAGAACCTGTGAATGCTACCTTATATGGTAAAATAAACTTTGTAGATTTGATTAAGTTGGGGATCTTGAGATGAAAAGATTATCCTGGATTAGTAGGTGGGCCCTAAGTATCATCACAAGGATTCTTATAAGAGGGAGGCAAGAAGATCAAAGGAAGAAGGAGATGTGACAAGTGAAGCCAGGGATTGAGTCAAGAACCAAGGAATGCAGGAGGCCTTCAGGGGCTAGCAACAGCAAGTGAAGGGATTCTCCGCAGGTGCCACCAAAGGGCCATCAGCTTGACCTCAGCTCAGTAAAATCAAGCCTCCAAAACCACAAGAGAATAGATCTCTTATTGTTTCAGCCACTACATGTCTAGTAATTTGTTACAGCATCCATGGGGGATTCACACAGACTGGCCAGCAGACTCTCAGAAAATGTACTGGGCATTGTTCATATCCAAGTCATCTGACTTCTGCCACAAGCCCGCTGAATATGTTCCCCATCTAGCCTAGACCTCCCCTTCTCAAATACTCAAGCTTACAGAAAAGCAATAACCAATACCAGCATTAAGAAACGTATTTACATTATAAGATGGTGCAGCTGTGTCACACTTTTTGGTTCCCTACATGCTTTCATAAATATCCGAGAAAAAAAATTAAGCAGTAAGAAAAAAGGCAGGGAAACATGCTGAGTCTGTAGTCTTCTAAGATAAGAGTGTGGGAAAGGCAGCTGGGAAAGGAAGAGCCTGGGGAGATTGGCCGAGAGAGAAATAACACTGGATGAATGGTGTTGGACACAGAAATTCTGTTCAGTAATTGAGACACAAGAAAATGCTTGTGTCACCAATAATATGCTCCGCCACCCCAGATCTGCTGAGAATGCACACAGCAGCACAGGTGAGCATAGGAATCTGGAAGGTATTGGAAAAAGGAAACCACAGGACATGAAGCAAAGACATCAGCTCTCCCTGGCCAGATCACACCCTTGCTTTTGCGATTTGAAGAATCATCACAAGCAGCTCCAAAGGGAGATGTAGCACTGCTCTCAAAGGTCCTGCAATCTCACCACATATGAAAAGTAGGAGTCGGGGTGCCTGGGTGGCTTAGTCGGTTAAGCGTCCGACTTTCACTTAGGTCATGATCCCGCGGTTCGTGGGTTCGAGCCCCGCGTCGGGCTCTGTGCTGACTGCCAGCTCAGAGCCTGGAGCCTGTTTCAGTCTGTGACTCCCTCTCTCTCTGACCCTCCCCTGCTCACGCTGTCTCTCTCTCTCTCTCTCCTAGAAATAAATAAAACATTTAAAAAATTAAAAAAAAAGTAGGAGTGATATCATTAATCTATAAAGCTGCAGTTCATCATGTGCAGGTGAGACCAAATGGCTGACTGCAGTAGCTACCCCCATACAATAACCTAGAGTCCTCACTTAGTACAAGCCAAGGAGAATCTACCTTACACAATAGAAAAAAACACAGTGGCCTCTTTAGCCTCCAGGAGTACCATAGTTAGGGTGACCATAATATTTATCATGCAAACCAGAATACTTTTAAGAAAAGGGGAATGCTCATAATCTTTATCTAAGACCACATATGTACGTTGGAACTCTGAGCAAACTGGAAGATGTGGTCATCCTGATCAGAAAAAATAAAATGTACACACGTTCAGATGCTCAAATGGGATAGTCTAAGATTCTTCCAATAACAAGATCCTCTGCAGTGAGAGATAATATTTCTCTGTTTTGTTTTCTCTCTATCTCAATCCCCTTTGCCGGCTGGTTTCAGATTATCTATGTGGCTAGAAATGCAAAGGACACTGTGGTGTCCTACTACCATTTCTCAAGAATGGCTAAATTAATACCTAACCCTGGTACATGGGAGGAGTTTGTTGAGGCATTCAAAGCTGGAAAAGGTGAGTGAGAAGAAATTGTGGGTGCAGATGTCCTTATTCATGTTTTCTTATTCACTGCTGACTTCAGAAAGTATGGGTTTTCATTGAATGATTGTAGTCGTAAAGGTCCTGGCAGGATGGGATGGCACATTCAAACTGGATCATTTAGGGGAGAATATACCTAAGACACTATTTAGAAGGCTATGGTCAGATTTTAAGGAAACAAAGAGGTGGAAAAACACTGTTCTTGGATGGGTACCAATAGGGAGCCATTGCCCCCTTGGAAAAAGGACAGGGCTCCTTAACAGGAGCTGAAGCCATCAGTAGGGGAAACAGTACCACAGTGAGCCAACAGGAAGAGCATCAGGGAAATAAACATACCTTCCTTACTCTCTTTTTTCTTCCAAAAACCTCTGAGTACGTTTTCCTGTCATTGCCCACGTGGGAGTCTGAGCACAAAGGAGACATTGCCGCAGTCCCTGGAGGTCAACCTCACAGGGTGAAGGAGGGTGCAGAGTGAATTTGGCAGGGCCAACAAACGGCATCCAGGGCACCTCTTTTCCTCTAATTCACCAATACAGAGCAAAAAGGTGCCCAAATATCTGTAATCAGTTTTTTGGAATCAAAATCATCCTACTAGGAGACAATGTTTATTTTCTCGCACTAATCTAGGCACCATGTGCTGATGCAAGGGAAAGAAAGATTATGAGCCCTAGCAAATACACAATATCTAATGTTCTAGTAAGTTCCAGGGCAGAAATATAAAACCAAGAAATCCAGAATACTTTTTATCATCTCTCTGAATATTAAGAAGCTCCTGTCTTCTGCAAATAAGAATTCTGACAAAGAAATTTAAATTATTATCTTTTTCCCTTTTATTTGAGACATCCAGGCTCATTTTATAAGTTTCAAATGGATATCGATGCCCCGCTCCCACTTCTCTCTTGTTCCCTCCAGTGCTATGGGGCTCCTGGTATGACCATGTGAAGGGATGGTGGGATGTGAAAGACCAGCACCGTATTCTCTACGTCTTCTATGAGGACATGAAGGAGGTGAGGGGTAGTGCAGTCCACATCAGACCACCATGTTCTCCAGGGCAGCAAACCACAGTCGGGATCCTGTGTGTGGGCTTGACCACAGAAGAGCCTTCAGTGCAAGTCCTTTCTCTCCATGACACTCTTCTTGACTCAGTTTTACCCTTGAAAGTTCTGACTACTTCTCTGCTCTTCTCATTTTTCTTTGCTTCAGTTCACAATTCCCAGAAGATCCTTCCTCCTCAGGAAATATCACATGCTTTTATAGTTGAATTAATCCTGACACGTATGAACCATGTGTTCACCTACAAAATGGGTATCATCTCATTTTGTATCTAATGAAATTATCATAAGGATTTATAAGATCACATATGTAAAGTACCTAGTTGTGTTCGGTGAATGTTCAGGGAGTTTCCTTCTCCCTCTTCCAGACACCAGGCCCACATCACAAACTATTTACTCCAGATAAACATTGGCAGGATTGGTCTCACATATTGGGATATTTCTCCATTTCAAGTCACTGTGTATGAGAGGCAGGACAAAATCACTCTCAGGACCCGAGGGTTAGTGTCCTAGAATTACAGAATGCTTCTTGTGTGAATGCTGAGAAAACTAATCAAAAGCTTTAGCTCCTTCTCTGCAACTCTTTGATCAAAGAACCAGTGCATAGGAATTCACATATCTGCATCAACCTGAGATCTCTTTGTATTTATCCCCTTACTGACCTTCTATTAAACTGACAGGCGTTTTTTCTTTGCCATCTTTTATACCTCAAATACTAGAGTTAGTCACACTGTGCCTCATCTGCAACATTTTTTCTCCTTTATACAACCTTTCCTGATATCTACCAGGAGACGTAATTGCTGCTTTAAACAAATCTCATCTCTCTCTTTCTCTCTCTCTCTCTCTCTCTCTCTCACTCTCTCTGCGGACAACATGTTTTCTGGTTAGTTATGTCTACATTCATCTCCCTATCTCAGGACAAGCCTCCAGAGGGCAAGTCAGCTCTCATCTTTGGGTCGTGGTAGCACCCTTGCATGTAGTCGTCATCTGAGGGATGTTTATTGAATTTATTTGAACTGACCCCTTAACTCATTCCTTCCCAAACACTGTTTTGCCACACAGAATGTCATCCCTAATGGAAAATTCAAAATTATTTGCTTTGTATAACTATTCTACATCCAGGACCCAAAGCGGGAAATTCAGAAGATTTTGAAGTTCCTGGAGAAAGAAATACCCGAGGAAATTCTGAATAAAATCATCTATCACACTTCCTTCAGTGTAATGAAGTACAACCCAATGGCCAACTACACCACTTTTCCTAGCAACCTCGTAGACCACTCTATCTCCCCTTTTATGAGAAAAGGTACGTAAGACTTATATTCTCAGATGCCAAATGGGACTCTGTAGTTTCCATGATCTGCTTAGATTTTCCAGTAATGTTTCTTACCCCATTATGGATTCTTGTCCGTGACACTACATAATTTTTCAGGGGCAAACTTCCTTTTTTCCCATTCTTGTGCTGGCTCCAAGGGTGTGTGTTCACTCCACCCTGTACTCTTGTGTGGTAATCATTGAGACTTTGCCCTGTTTCAGGGATGCCTGGGGACTGGAAGAGCTATTTCACTGTGGCCCAGAATGAAGAATTTGACAAGGACTACCAGAAGAAGATGGCAGGGAGCACCCTGACCTTCCGCACGGAGATCTGAGGGGAACAGGGAGTCCGTCAAGGACCTCCTTCCTATATTTTAGACATTTGAGCCTCATAATCAAGAATCCTTAAATTCTCTTCTAGTCTTGAGATTTCCTACAATATCAGTAGATTTTATGCCACTGTGATATACTTCATCCAGAGGCAACCATATCCTGGGTAGGAATTTAAAATTAAATTACGTGATCATTCGCATATACACCTACCACATGACAGTGTGCTCACCTGCAAACCCTCTCTCTCTCTCTCTCTCTCTGTCTTTCAAAATAAATAAGATTTTTAAAATAATAGATAAAGGAAGGCAAGGTATGGGAATAAAAACACTTAAATTTTTCTAGGTATCTACTTTTTTTTGGCTTGAAGATTAAATTAGAGTTTATATTTGAGAAATCTGATGACCATATTTCTTCTGAGAGGTTTACTTTTCAGTGGCAAAACACCAATCCTCTTTCATCATCATTGCCCTGCCCTTCTCTCTCCCACCTGGGCTGTTGGTCTATGGGTCATAGGGGTTGGGAAACTATGACCACTGGGACAAATTCATATTCATTTGTATGCATGGGAGCTAAGAGGGTTTTTCTGTTTTAAAAAAGTCGTTGCAAAAACATCAGCAACAAGGAAGGGACTAACAAAGCCTGAAATATCTATTATCTAGTCTTGGACTTGAGTTTCTGGGTCTGCTTTGGCTGGACCAGGATTTGATGTGAATGAGTCTATAGGCATACTGAAGACACAGGCTCCCCCAACATTTAGAGCCCAAAGGCAGAAGTCCTGGATGGTATCACACTGAAGCCCCATAAATCTAGATATTGCCAGAGCTTCTCCCTCTGTTTCCTAAAGAACAGTGAATACACCTCCAGCAAATAGAGTGTGTGTACCCAGGAGGGACCTGCCTCCTTCTGAGGTTTGTGGGGGCAGTACTTCCAGCCAAGTGGGCCCAAGCAGGGCCCAGGGCAGCAGAGATGTCCAGCTCCTAAGGTGGGGTCTACTCCACAGCCCCCATCTGGACACATCTCCAAGAACAACACATATGTTTGGGGTTCTAGGAGCAAGCAGGTAGGCATAGCCAGGACGCATAGTGGGTGTGGACTAGGCTAACAGGGATTCTAAAGTAAGTACAGGGTGCGACTATCATGCAGTAACAGGAACAATGTCCCAGGCCAGAAGGAAATGAGGACCAGGAAGGGCTGCGAGGGGCTAATAGATAACTCTCTATGTGTAAGTTCACCTCAGTGAACCCATTTATTGCTAAGGTCTGTGGGTAACCAGTCCCCCAGTAGCAGTCAGTGGCGAAGTCAGCTCAAGTCCAAAGTTTGTCAGGAAAAGCAGGACTGAATGACTAGGGCTTGGACCACACTAGGCTTAAAATTCCACAGTCCATCATAGCCTTAACCAGGAGGCCACTAACTGCCTCCCTAGGCTACAGAGAGGTGGAGAACATCTATGACCACCACCAGGATCAACAATGTAAAGTAGGGAACTGTGGATGTATGCAGAAAGACAAGTTGGGCAAGCTTCCTACATGACTGACGTTCTTTGTACAGGATTGGCTCTGACACCCAAATGTAAGCTCAGGTATCCTTTCCAGCACTGTATGCTCTGAACCCAGGACACTAGTATGGAACATGTCCCAGCTCTGCCCCCTCAAGTCCCAGGGAGATGGGATTTGCTGGAATGCCACACTGCTGGTGGCTGATGGTCACCACACTGCTTTTAGAAGCAGCAGGAAGCTACAAGGCAGAGCTTTCTCAGGACTCTCCAGAAACCTGTGGCATCCCCTGTTTGTGGTTGATTTCCAGTAGCAGAACTTGGAGTGAAGATTCGTGTGCAAGTAATCTATTTTATTTTATTGTTTTAAATTTTTTAAATGTTTATTTATTTTCGAGAAAGAGAAGGAGAGAGACACGGCGTGAGCAGGGGAGGGGCAGAGACAGAGACACACACAGAATCGAAAGCAGACTCCAAACACTGAGCTGTCAGCACAGACCCTGATGTGGGGCTTGAACTCATGGGCCATGAAATCATGACCTGAGCTGAAGTCAGACACTCAACTGACTGGGCCACTGAAGCACCCCTACAAGTAACCTATTTTAAAAGTGTTCCCAGGATAGAATAATCAGAGAATGGAGAAAAAGAAGGGGAGGGATTCTGCACAGTCCCAGCCTCAGTATCATTCTCTAGAGAGTTCCTCATTCCTGGGAGAAACCCTTTTAGAGGCTGGGCAGGGAGCTGGGCTTTCCTTTCCTGCACTCAGTCCCTCCCTGTGGCTGCCCTGGGCTATGTCAGATCACAGACTCCTGTGCTGTTAGAGCTTCTGGGCAAAGCCATTCAGTCCCAAGGACAGACTTCCTTTTCTGAAAGAAGCAGGCCAAGGCCAGGAAGAGGGAAGCACACAGCTGGATCATGAGGCAGAAGCTGCGAGTCCCAACCCAAGGGAATCTGGACAGGCCATCAGCAGTGCTACTCCATTCTACAGAGCATGAGAGAGGAGGATCACAACCCTGAGTCCCATGTGAAAAACACACCACTATGGCAGTGCCACCAAGAACCATGAACTCTGCATAATAAGAACGCTTTATTCTGAGGCCAGGAACTGGGTAGTCAGACCACAGGATGAGGACGGGGACTGGTAAGGAGAAGGAATAGCAGTGTGGGCACACGTGGGATAGGTCTGCCAGCTCAAGCTCCCCTTCTTATTCCACTACACCCTACTCTCTGACACATGGTGTGTAGACACTCAGGTGGGAACCACCTGGAACCTGAGATGCATACCCTAATTGCCTCCCATAGAACAGAAGGTAGGCGCAGGGTCAAGAGTTTAGTCTGAAATGGGGGACTGAGACAAGGGTCAGAGAAGATGGCCTGGAAAGGGCCCAAGCATGAGTCAGGACTGAGACACAAAGCTGAAAGGGCAAGGGACAGGGACCGAGGACAAGAGGGGTGGGGAAAGTGAGCATCAGAAAGGAATTGGGGTTAAGTATGAGTGCTTGAAGGAGGATGATGGTAAAATCCTAAATAGGTGACCACCATTTACACTAAAAGGGACAAAATATTGCCTTATTATATGGATATAAATACTTATTACGGGGAGGAGCCAAGATGGCGGAACAGCATGGAAGTCTTTATTCTGTCTCGCGTAGGTGCAATACAGCCAGATATACACTAAACCATCCTGCACATCTAGAAAACTGATTTGAGGATTAACACAACAATATGCCCAACCTGAACCACAGAACTCAGCAAGTACACAGCATGGAGAGGTGAACTGGGGAAGAAAGGAGACATGGAGGTCAGGGAGCTATTTTTGCTTGCAGAGAGAGAATGGAGACAGGTAGAGAGTATGAGAAAAGCACCCTCCATCCCCCAAAAAAGGCAGCTGGGGAGTAAGTGGAAAAAGCTGGAAACAGTCGAAGGGACTGAACTAAAAAGAGAGAAAGGAGAATGGAGAGGGCTTAAATTCCATTAAGACTCTATAAACAGGGGGAGCACAGAGTCTGAATCTCCGCAGCTCAAATACCTAGTGGTCCTCTGGTCATAGGGCAAATTGCCAGAAGAGTGAGTCTGGGTCCTCAGGCCGTGTGAGATTTACCATAATCCCAGAAACGCTACTGCTACATGATCACATAATATTTTTCTGGGAGAGGCTGGCAACCAGCCACAAGTCTCTGGACATTGGCAGCAGCAAGGTCTCAATAGCATTCACGGGTGCAGCTGGCACCCGGCCGTTGCTCACTGAGACTTTCTCCCAGAATGGGTGAAAGACTCAGTCCCTCAGAAGTGAGGGGTAGGGAAATACAGCCACATCTCAGATAAAACTCAGGAGTGAGGCACCACCTGGCAACCTGACCACGTGGTTACGGACACTGTAAAAGTGGGAGTCAATTGAAACCAAAGACAAAGTACACATGTGCAATTCCTCATCAGGGAGAGCAAAGAGTTCTGATACTAGTCTGGATACCTGGGTGATACCATTTTCACCTCGCCCACACATATGCCTACACACCTACAGGCATCACAACAATCCACCCCTGTCAGCTAAGCTAAGCAGCGCCATTTACTGTAGAACAGTGTCGTTACACTAAGTCCCACCCAACAGGGCCAACCACACTCTTCTGGAACAGCACAAATCTCTCCACCTGCTTAAGTTATGGACAATAAAGTGCTTCATAGTTTGATTTCTAGGGGAAAATAATGTAATATCAATCATATTTCAGTCTGTTCACTGTCCCATCTATTCAATTTTCTTTTTTCTTTACTTTTCAGTTCTATTCCTTTACTTGAATACAGAAAGATAATAAAAATTTATTTTTATTTTCAAATTTTATTAAAAATATTTCCCTTATTTTTCAACTAAAAATTTGCTTTTTGTAAACTGTTCAAATACTATTTTATTTCCATCATTTAAGTTATTCTATTTCATGAAATTCATTTTCACAAATTTTTAAATTTTTTGTTACTTTTCGTTATTTTTGTTTTGTTCTTTTTTCCTTTTCTTTTCTTTTTCCTTCCTTTCTTTAATCAATCAAGCTCCCTTTAATAACCAGGCTAAATCACACCTAGGACCTACCATCACTTATTTGAGTGTGTGTGTGTGTGTGTGTGTGTGTTGTTGGTTTTAATCTTTAATTTTAATTTTTTCCTTTTTTTTCTCTAACTAAGCAAGCTCCTTTCAATAACCACACAAAAACACACCTAGGATCTAGCATCATTTATTTGATTTTCTGTGTGAGTTTGTGTGTTTCTGTTGTTTTTAACTTTCTAATGTTAAAAACATTATGTTTCCCCCTTTTTTCTCTAATCAATCAAGCTCCTTACAATAACCAGACCAAATCATACTTAGATTCTAGCATCATTTATTTGATTTTTGTTTTTGTGTGTGTTTTCAATTTTTTAATAAAAAAAAAATTTTACCTTATTAATTTCTTTTCTCCCTTCAAAATGACAAATGAAGGAATTCACCCAAAAAGAAAGAGCAGAAAGAAACGTCAGCCAGGGATTTGACCAACATAGATACAAGCAAGATGTCTCAACAAGAATATAGAATCATTCTATAAGATTCTAATAATCTTATTATTCTTATTAGCTAATAAGAAACTAGCTGGGGTGGAAAATAGATTAGAATCTCTTCTACAGAGATAAAAGAAGTAAAAGCTAATCAGGATGAAGTAAAAAATGCTGTAACTGAGGTGCAAACTTGAATAGATGCCACAACAGCAATAATGGATGAGGCAGAGCAGCGAATCTGCAACATAGACAAACTTATGGAGAATAATGAAGCAGAAAAAAGAGGGAGAACAAAGCAAAAGAGAATCCTTTAAGAATAAGAGAAATCAGGGGCGCCTGGGTGGCTCAGTCAGTAAAGTGTCTGCCTTCAGCTCAGGTGATGATCTCATTGTTCGTGGTTTCGAGCCCCATGTCGGGGTCTGTGCTGACAGCTACCTCAGAGCCTGGAGCCTGTCTTTGGATTCATATCTCCCTCTCTCTCTCTCTCTGAACCTCCCCTGCTCTCTCTCGAGCTCTCTCTCTTTCTCCTGCAAAAAATAAATAAAACATTTAAAAAATTGAAAAATAAGAATGAGAAATTAGCGACTCATTTAAAAGGAAGAACATCAGAATCATAGTGGTCCCAGAAGTAGAAGAGAAATAGGGGTAGAAGGGTTATGTGAGCAAATCATAGTAGAAAACTTTCCTAACTTGGGGAAAGACACAGACATCAAAATCCAGAAAGCACAGAGGACTCCCATATGATTCAACAAAAATCGACCGTCAATAAGGTGTGACATAGTCAAATTCACAAAATTCTCAGGCAAGAAAAAAGTCATGAAAGCAACAAGGGAAAAAATCATTAACCTACAAAGCAAGACAGATTAGGTTTGAAGCAGAATTATCCATGAAAATTGGCAGGCCAGAAAGGAATGGCAGGATACATTCATGTGCAAATAGAAAACAACATGAAGCCAAGAATTCTTTATCCAGCAAGGCTTTCATTCAGAACCAATTAACATTGTGGGCTGAATATATAGAGGCGCCTGAGTGGTTCAGTAGGTTGAGCATGTGACTTCGGCTCAGGTCATGATCTCACGGTTTCTGGGTTCGAGCCCTGTGTTGGGCTCTGTGCTGACAGCTAGCTCAGAGCCTGGATCCTATTTCAGAGTCTGTGTCTCCCTCTCTCTCTCTGACCCTCCCCTGTCCACGCTGTCTCTCTCTCTCTCTCCTAGAAATAAATTTTTAAAAAATGTAACAAGAGATGAAGAAGGGCATTAATCATAATTAGGGGTCTATCCAGCAGAAGACATAACAATTGTAAACATTTATGCTTCAAATGTGGCATGACCCAAATATATAAATCAACAAATCACAAATATAAAGAAACTCATTGGTAATACCATAATAGTAGGGGACTTCAACACAAAACTTATAGCAATGGACAAATCATCTAAATAGAAAATTAACAAGGAAATCAGGGCTCTTACTGACACACTGGGCCAGATGGACTTCACAGATATTTTCAGAACACATCATCATAAAGCAGCAGAATATACATTCTCCTCCAGTGCACATGGAACTTTCTCGAGAATGGATAACAGACTGGGACACAAACCAACCCTCAACAAATACAAAAATACCGAGAAGATACTGTGCATATTTTCAGACCACAAATCTATGAAACTCAAAATCAACCACCAGAAAAAATATGGAGACATAACAAATACATGGAGACTAAAGAACCCCCAACTAAAGAATGAATGCGATAACCAAGAAGTAAAGGAGGAAATTAATAAGTACATGGAAGCCAATGAAAATGATAACAACACAACCAAAAACCTCTGGGATGCAGCAAAGGCAGTCATAAGAGGGAAGTATATAACAATCCAGGCCTTCCTAAAGAAGGAAGAAGAAAGGTCTCAGATACACAAACTAACCTTACACCTCAAAGAGCTGGGAAAAAAAAAAAACAAACCGCAAATAAAACCCCAAATAAGCCGAAGACAGTAAATAATGAAGATTAAAGCTGAAATCAATGCTATTGAACCAAAAACAAAAAACGAAAAAACAAACAAAACAACAACAACAAATGCAGCAAATGAGATAACAAATCAGTGACACCAGAAGCTGGTTCATTGAAAGAATTTACAAAATGGGTAACCCCCCTAGGCAGTTCCATCAAAAAGAAAAAGGAAGGGACCCAAATAAATGAAATAAGAATGAAAGAGGAGAGGTCACAACCAACACAGCAGAAATAAAAACAATAATAAGCGAATATTATGAGCAATTATATGCCAACAAAATGGGCACTATAGAAGAAATCGACAAATTCCTAGAAACATATAAACTATCAAAAGTGAAACAGGAAGAAATACAAAATTTGAACAGATCCATAACCAGTAAAGAAATCGAATTAGTAATCAAAAATCTCCCAATAAACAAGAGTCCAGGGCCAGATGGTATTCCAGGAGAATTCTACCAAACATTTAAGGAAGAGTTAACACCTATTCTCTTGAAGCTGTTCCAAAAAATAGAAATGGAAGGAAAACTTCCAAACTCATTCTATGAAACCACCATTACCTTGATTCCAAAATCAGATAAAGACCCCAGTTTAAAAGAGAACTATATAGCCAAATCTCCCTGATGAACATGGATGCAAAAATCCTCAACAAAATATTAGCCAACCAGATCCAATACCTCAAAAAAATTATTCACCATGACCTAGTGGCATTTATACCTGGGATGCAGGACTGGTTCAAGATCCACAAAACAATCAATGTGATTCATCACATCAATAAAAGAAAGATCAGGAACCACATGATCCTCTCAATAGATGCAGAGAAAGCATTTGACAAAATACAGCATCCTTTGTTGATAAAAAAAAAAAAAAAAAAAAAAAACTTAAGAAAGAAGGGATAGAAGGGTCATACCTTGAGACCTTAAAAGCCATGTATGACAGACCCAATGTTACTATCATCGGGAAAACTGAGAGCTTTCTCCCTAAGGTCAGGAACAAGACAGGGATGTCCACTTTTGTCACTGTTATTCAACATAAGTCTTATCCTCAGCAATCAGAAAACACGAGGAAATAAAAGGCATCCAAATTAGCCAAGAGGAGGTCGAACTTTCACTCTTTGCAGATGACATGATACTCTATATGGAAAACCCAAGAGATTCTACCAAAACACTGCTAGACCTGATCCAGGAATTCAGCAAAATGGGAGGATATAAAATCAATACACAGAAATCGGTTGCATTCCTACATACCAACAATGAAGCAACAGAAAGAGAAATCAAGGAATCGATCCCATGTACAATTGTACCAAAAACCATAAAATACCTAGGACTAAACACAGCCAAAGAGGTGAAAAATCTATACACTGAAAACTATAGAAAGCTCATGAAAGAAATTGAAAAAAACACACACAAAAAAATGGAAAAATATTCCATGTTCATGGATAGGAAGAACAAATATTGTTAAAATGTCAATACTACCTGAAGCAATCTACATATTCAATGCAATATGAATAATATAAATAACACCAGTATTCTTCACAGAGCTAGAACAAACAATCCTAAAATTTGTATGGAATCAGAAAAGACCCCAAATAGGCAAAGATATCTTGAAAAAGAAAACCACAGCTGGAGGCATCACAATCCCGGACTTCAATCTGTATTACAAAGCTATAATCATCAAGACAGTACAGTAGTGGCACAAGAAAAGACACTCAGATCAATAAAACAGTAGAGAACCCAGAAATGGACCCACAAACTTATGGCCAACTCATCCTTGACAAAACAGGAGAGAATATTCAATGCAATAAAGACAGTCTCTTCAGCAAATGGTACTGGGAAAACTGGACAGCAACATGCAGAGCAATGAACACGGATCACTTTCTTACACCATACACAAAAATAAACTCAAAATGGATGAAAGACCTAAATGTAAGACAGCCATCAAAATCCTCGAGGAGAAAGCAAGCAAGATCCTCTTTGACCTTGGCCACAATAACTTCTTACTCATCATGTCTCCAGAGGAAAGGGAAACAAAAGCAAAAATGAACTATTCAGACCTCTTCAAAATAAAAATCTTCAGCACAACAAAGGAAACAATCAGCAAACTAAAGGACAACCAACAGAATGGGAGAAGTTATTTGCAAATGACATATCAGATAAAGGCTTGGTATCCAAAATCTATAAAGACTTATCAAACTCAACACCCAAAAACCAAATAATCCAGTGAAGAAATGGCCTTAAAACATGAACAGACACTTCTCCAAAGAAGGCATCTGGATGCCCAACAGACACATGAAACGATGCTCAAGATGACTCATCATCAGTGAAATACAAATCAAAACTCCAATGAGATACTACCTCACACCCGTCAGAATGGCTAAAATCAACAAGTCAGGCAACAACAGATGCTGTGTAGGATGTGGAGAAAGAGGGCCTCTTTTGCACTGTTTGTGGGAATGCAAACTGCTAGCCACCCTGGAACACGGTATGGAGATTCCTCAAAAAATTAAAAATAGAACTATCCCACAACCCACAATTGCACTACTAGGTATTTTCCAAGGGATACAGGAGTGTTGTTTCAAAGTGACACATGCACCCCAATGTTATAGCAGGTCTATCAACAATAGCCAAAGTATGGAAAGAGCCCAGTTGTCCATTGACAGAGGAATGGATAAAGAAGAGGTGTTTTATATATATATATACACACTCATTAAGTTGCGGAATCTGGTCCGGATCACCCGGTGGAAGAACCAGGAGGCACTCACAGGTCTTGGAAGGGAGGAGGTAATCAGGAACAGGTGTTTCCTTTGAGTCCTGTCAGCCATCTTACAACAGATTTTCGCCATCAATTCTCCTTCTCTTCCCCTGCTCCCTTTTCCTCATAAACAATTGACAGCTCCTGATATCCAGTTGCTGTTTATAGGAGCACTATTTCCTTGGGCACTTTTCTCCTTTATGTCCTATAGCTTTAATATTATGATGTTAGGAAGTAAATACTTAAATAATATGATGTAAAGTCAGTACATAAACGCAAACATAGTCATAAAAAACAAGGAGGAAATACTCGTGACAGTTACTGTTCTCATTAATGTAACTGGTAATGTGGTCAGAGCTGGTATTCATAATTAGCTTCTTCTATTCCATATTCCCTTTGCCTTCAGTAGGCACCTCAGCAGGTTGTGGTTCTTTACCTGGTGGGGGTACCCAAATATTCATTCCTGAAGGCTCTGAACCATTAGTAGGCCTGCCTGAAATGGGTTGGTATAGTTTTTCAATGATCTTAATAACAGGGCATGGTAATACTAAATGATGCCCTAAGAGATTTCCTATACTCCAGAGATATTCGTCCTCATCTCTGTTGTAGAGTACAGTCTCCTTTTAGCAAACAACTTTCTTTACCTGTTGACTATGAGGCATGAGGAGCCCAAAATGGCCTGGCAGCAATCTTAACTTCCAGTTCCGTGAGTCTCCTGCTAGAATCATCCTGCCCGTTGGAACTAAGGCCTCTAGACCAGTAGAGCATAAACTTACAGGAACAGGAAGCAAAACTTTCGCTAGTGGGTCTCTAAGTGTTGGTAGCAATTGGTACCATTTATTCTCATTTCCACCCCCTGATTCCTGGACCCATGAATCCTGGCTATGGGAGAAACAACACCATACATTGAATGCTGATTCAGAGAATGTAGAACCGCCAAATGAATCTTGCCCCAGCCTTGCAAGGTATTACCACCCTGTGTGCATTGTAACTGCATCTTCAAAAGGACGTTTCACAGTTCTATCATGCCAGCTGCTTCAGGACAGTGGGAATGGTAAGACCAGTGAACTGATTCTGTGAACACAAGCCCATTGGCTCACTTTACTTGCTATGAAATGATTCCTTGATCAGAAGCAATGTTGTGTGGAATACCTTGGTGCTGGATAAAGCATTCTGTAAGACCATGGATAATAGTTTTGGCAGAAGCCTTGTATCCAAGGAAGGCACATCACATTGTAACAGCACTCCAATAAGTCGTAAGTGTTAACTTGCTTCAAGCTATGCACTCTTTGCTTGCTGACCTAAGCCCCATAGTTTCTAGAAGAACTAACCTACTTCCCTTGAGGGTCTGCAGATCCTTAGCCTTGAGGTAGGAAGGACCAGGCGTTCTGGTAGATAAGACCTTACCACACTCGAAAACAGCCACCACTGATCATGGTACCCTAGGTAAGAGACACCTGGGTGTTTTGATTCCTAGTACAGGTAGGGGGAATCTGGACTGCCTCACCAGGACATGGCTTGCTGGGCTACAGGGGTATCCTTTACTAAGAGACACCTGGGAACCTTGATCCTGGCAGAACAGAGGATTCTGGAAGCTGTACAAGGACAAATTATTAACACCTGAGCATCCGTTTTTCCCGCATGTAGCTCCCTCCCCCATTTTCTCACTCTTTCCACTGGTTCCTCTGGACAGGGAAGACAGTCTTTGAGACATGAGTCCACAATCTTCCCAGGTTGCTAGCTTCTTGAATAAAGCAAAGTTTCCTTTCTCACCATCACCTGTCTCTCGAGTATTGGCTTTGGAGCAGCAAGCAGGCCGAACTTGATTTCAGAACCGGTCCTTTGTCCTGCAACAGTATCCAGAGTGTCTGTTCCAGTGGGAACAAAACGGTGCCCCTTCCATGGGGCAGTGGGAAGTGCATTAGGAAGTGGCCTAATGCAATTAACCTATAACCGACTCATCACCCTGGGGAGTGGTGCAGACCTGAGACTCAAGGCTCGTCTCTGCTGCTGCCAGATAGGTCATTCAGCAATGGCCATAGCTAGGTTACTTTAGGAAATGAAAGCCCATATTGCTGATCCCACACGTAATCTCCACCCTGCTACCATAGCCACTTTGTTCACATTGCCTACTCATAATGACAAGAGTGGCTGGGGAGAGACGCTAACTGACATCCACAGAACAAGTCATTCTACCCACTTGATTATCTCTGAGATAACTGAGCATTCTCACAGGATACAAATATCTTCACATTATTTGCCCACCTATGGAAGGCCTATCCACATATACCATGCCTAAATTTCTTTGTTGCCAATTTTCCAACATTTTTCTTCCAAATCCTTGACCATCTGCAAAACCATTGGCCATAGCCCACAAATCCATTTATAATTGCACATCTGGTCATTTCTGCCTCAAAGTGAACAATGAGGTCCACTGCTTGAAGTCATACTTTAAAGATGCCCCGTAAAGGGGCTACAGCACACAACTGTCTGTGGTCACTTGGAGCCTGCATACCCTGTAGAACCATCTGTGAAGCAGGCTTGAGCCTTCTATTCCTCTGTCGACTGATCGCAGGAACTCCCTGTGAGGCCACTGGTGCAAGCTGGGTGAGAGAAGGCCATGTATCAGGAGCCAGACCATGGGTATTGGGTCCACTTCGTGAAACTTACTTGTGCCTAAGGGTCTGCTTGGGCTTGATCATGTATGTACCGCCTCCATCTGATGGAGTGCTGCTGTGCACACCCAACTTTATAATTTGGTGGGACAGGTAATACCCAGTTTCTAATGGGCTACTCAGGCCACACGATACCTTGGCGGCCCAGGGTTAAGTGTTCAGTCTCTACTAAACGCAGTAGCAGGCTGAGAGTTGTTTCTCAAGATGAGTAGTTATTTGACCAGATTGGCGAGGCTTACTCCAAAATCCTAAGGGCTGCATTTCACCTGTATGGGCCCATCAGATGCTCTGAACAGCATTCCTTTCTGCCACTGCCACTCCAAGCACCATTGGATCTGCTGGATCACATGACCCAAGTGGCAGAACAGCTTGCACAGCATTCTGGACTTGCTCTAGAGCCTTCTCTTGTTCTAGACTCCACTAAAACTAGCAGCTTTGTCGGATCACTCAGTAAACAGGCTGGATTAACACATCCAAATGGGAAATATGCTGCCTACAAGTCCAAAGAGGCATCCTAGGCACTGGGACCCTTTTGTTTGTGGGAAGAGCCAGGTACAACAACTTATTCTTCACCTTAGAATAGTTTCTCAACATGCTCTGCACCACTGGGCCCCTAGGAATTTCACTGAGGCAGAGGGCACTGAATTTTTGTTGCATTTATTTCACACCCTCTGACATGCAAACGTCTTGCCCATATGTCTAGTATCCAATAAGCCTAGTGCTCAATAGTTCCAATCAGCATAATATCACCAATGTAATTGATCAGTGTGATATCTTGTGGAACAGAAAGGTGGTCAATTATGACGCATGGCTGGAGAGCTAATGTACCCCAAAGGTAGGACAGAGAAGGTGCATTGCCAGCCTAGCCCACTGCAAACAAATTTGCTAGTGGTCTCTATGAACAGATATGGGAAAAAAAACTGGAATGGTCAGTAGCTGCATACCAGGTACCAGGTGATGCATTAATTTGCTCAAGCAAGGAAACAACATCTGGTACAGCAGCTGCAATTTAGTTAATACCTGGTTGAACTTACAATAATCCACATCATTCTCCGAGCTCCATCTGTCTTCAGCACAAACCAAATAGGAGAGCTGAATCTCACCAAAAGTAGTGAGATTGCATCCTTCCAGTCCTTGATGGTGACATTAATCTCTTCAGTGTCCCTGAGACTGTGGTATTGCTCTACGT